>NW_016908280.1:433445-464056 GCF_001483705.2 Eufriesea mexicana | reverse complement strand
TGCCGCGACGAAAGGGTATCGGGGATTATTTTAGAAGCTGACGACAGCGCTCGACAGCGGGACGCGCGCGCATCACTAGCGCCACTAGCGCCACCGCGTCAATTACGTCGCCGCAACCACTTTCTCTCCCCATTGGACAATTACCGAATTTAAAAGGCATCGCGTTACACAGCTCTCCCGTTACCGAGCTAATATTTTTCCAGTCTAATTACGCCTCCGTCGCCTCTCCCCTCCCGCCGCCATATTTCTGCGGCGCGGAAATTTACGCGCTCGCGAATCGCGCGCGCGTGTCAGCCGACGATTGCCCCGGTAATTGCCCGTTCGCCGAATTACGCCGCCTAATTATGGGCGTGACGCGTCGATTATCGGCCTGTTTGCCCGCATGCTTTCCACCTTTCGTTTCCAAGCTTTTTGCCGAATTGCTGGAAGGAGAGTCGAGTGCGGCGTGATTTCGCGTCAGAGGAACCTTCTTTCGCTTGTCTTCGGGATATCGAGGGGGAGGAACGAGATGTTAATTGGAGGGTGGATGGGTCTCTGAGTGATTTCTGCAAGGGTTGGACTTGATTAATCCCCCAATGACGGAGTTATTAGGGGTCCAGGATGGAACATCGATATTTTTCGAAGCGAATAGCAATTTTTCTTCCAGCATAATAAATTTCGACGATCTTATAGCACCGGTTGCGTAATTCTGATAGACGTGTTATTTATTCAATACGTCGAGGACTTTGATATTAGCCTTGGTATCTGTTGCGAGAGCGTGATGTAATATTTTACAAAAATTGGTTGAAAAATTCGCGAATTTTTAAGATATACGACTGAACGTGGTTTTGAATAAATTCAGCGGATAAATTGGGATCGAATTTACACGGGATAAAGGAAATTTTACGTGAAATCGAAATCGGGTTGACCCAGGTTAGGGGGTTAATTTCGAGGCAGGATGAATATAAATGAAATATCGGGAAATTTTTCAACGTTTGTGGAAGAATGCGAGACAGAGTTTCGCGTGTGGTTTTTCGAAAGAAATTGGAAATGGAGATGTTAATGGGTCGTAAATCTCTTTATTTCGTCCTCGCGTATAAATAATCCGCGGGCATAATTTCAGAGCTGAAATAATTGCAAGTTTCTGGAAGCACGTTAACCAGGAAAATTAGACCTCTCCCCGTTCCTCTTTCAAATATATATCAAAGGAGAGGAACATACCGGTAATTACATTTTATTCCAACGCGACAGACGCCGCTCAAGCCTTTCAAGTATCGCAGTGGACGTCGGCTGACGAGCGCATTGTCTTTCGAGCGTTTTGAGGCGGTCGTATCCAGCAGTTTGTAATGAAATCAAAGAGCTTACGGCACAGCCGGGGCTCTCGCTAACGACATTACGCTGGCTCGATTGCGAGATAATCGTTTCGTTCGCGCTAAATTTTAGATTTAAACAACGTCACCTTGCTCTCTTTCCTCGAAAGAAAAGAGGCAATCGATGGAGAAGAACGGAGAGGCTCGAATTTTTCTATCGTATCGAAGGATTTTCCGATTCTCTAGGTATCTGCGAATGATTTTCTGCAGATTTAGCTTTTTACCTGACCGATTTTCCTATCGAGATATAATCAGGCCTGTTGTAACGCGATGGTTTCGTTCCGTGCTCTGACGAAGCCGTGTTGAGCGAAACCTTAAACTGGTAGCAACGAGGGAAACGACTTCCGTGTTGTATCGAACCCTTGGTCGAAATTTAGAAATATCACAGACTCGGGAAATTTATTTCGCGTATTTTTAACAATTTTTATCGCGAGTGTATTAAAGAGGGAAGGAATTAAATGTTTATTTAAATTGCAGGGGAGGGGGGTTGTTGAAATTTAAGAAGCTGTGTTATAAATGCGGATATTTTACCTGGTTATACTCGAAACTGAGGAAGAGATGCTTACGACATATATTTATGTAAAATAATTATGCGAAATAGAAAGAAAATCAAATTTAGATGAAAGGGAAGCTTGATATTAGTGATTATAATAATCAAAATAATATATCTGTTTTAATTTTAATTTTTATTTCTACTCTGCTTCCTCGCTCTTTTCTATCAAAACGCATTGTACATAAACATACGCCATCTTTAAACAAAATTACCATGGTTATCTAAAATAAGAAAATCGCGTTATAGGAAAGAAATCGAAAATGAAAAACGAAAAATGTTCAGCTTAGTATTAATGATTATAATAATCAAAATAATATTTTAATTTGAATTGTTACCTGTACCCTGCTACCTAGCTCTTTTCTCCCAACACGCATTATTCATAAACATGCGCCATCTTTGAACAAAATTACCGTGGTTATCTCAAATAATAAGAAAATCGTGTTACAGGAAAGAAGTCGAGAATGAAAAATGGAAAAAGTCCAGCTTAATATTAATAATCAAAATAATATATATATTAGTACCTCTTACTACTTATTATATTATATCTTTTAGTATCTATTAGTAATAATAATAAAATAACATATCATTACAATAATCAAGATAATATAACTATTAATATCCTCAATAATTGGTTAAATTTTAATTTTAATTTTTACCTGTACTCTGTTGTGAAGTCTTTCTTCCTAGCTTTCTTCTACCAACACGCATTGCCCACGAGCATACGCCATCTTTATACAAAATACCGCGATTATCTTCGACCCAGTAAGAGAAATCGCGTTACCAGAAGAAAATCGAAAATGAAAAACGATGGAAATTCGTTCCACGATATTTCTGCTACTTTCCTAAATCACGTCGCGGCTACGTATCCCTCGGTCGAATTCCGTTCGTGTACGTACGCGTAATACATTGCCAGCAGGTTCACGCGAAATCTGGCATCTGATAATAAAGATCACGTTCACCGAGTTGTTCTTTTGTGCGGAGAAAAATTGCATCCTCCGTCTCCGCGATATTCTTGGCCCGATGCATTCTGATTGCATTAAATATGCAGAGTGTACGTGTACGCTGCAGCCGCTCCGCCTTTCTCGCTTTCCCACCCTGTGTCTTCGTTCGATCGTTTCAACCCTCGCAACCCGTCTCGGCCACTCTCTCCTCTCCTCTCCGTTAGTGTTCTCGCAGCGTTCCGCCGAGCTCTATAAATAACGAAGAAACGGTGAAGTACAAATTGCTCTTTATGGAAATTGACTTCGTCGTTTGCCTTTTCCCTTTTGCCATCTCCTTCTTTGACTCGCCGCCATGCTTTCCACCCCTTGCCGGCCTCCCATGCGAGGACGTTCGATCGGAAGGAGCCCGCGACGAAACCAAAGGGTCTTCTCCTTCTTCGTCCTCGGCTTTATTTTTATTTCTCACGCTATTCCAGACGTCGCTGAAATCGCTCTGCCGATTCCCATATTCTGCCAATTTTAGTATTTCCCGCGGTGTCGAGTAAAGGGTTTCTTCATCCCCGACGGATTCTCCACGGATTCCTGGGGTAGTTTTACTTCGTAATTTTCTAAACCAAAAATGTTTTTAAACTACGAGGTAGTTTTATTTCGTAATTTTCTAAACTAAAAATTCGTTTAAACTACGGGGTAATTTTACTTAGTAATTTTCTAAACTAAAAATTCGTTAAAATTACGGGGTAATTTTACTTAGTAATTTTCTAAACTAAAAATTTGTTAAAACTACCTGGTAGTTTTATTTAGTAATTTCCTCCAAAGGCTAGTGGGAATCTTAACACTTAGCCGACCGCACGCCCCAGAGCGAACTATAGGGTTTCCTCCGCGCTCGGGGAACCCGAATAAGGGGCTTAAAAATTGGTGAATTTTATTATATATCGTGCTTTATGGAAGCAGTTCGTCAGTAATTGCGAGCAACTCCAAACGGAGGTAGTGTAAGTAATAACCGAAAACGAGAAACGCGTTACTAAGGTCAAAATGGGAGATCTCCCCGATCGGTCGGGCACCGGCTTACTTTAAAATGGGGAGATTTTCCCGATCGGTCGACTAAGTGTTAAGTTCCCTTAGTTTCCAGCTTAGGGGTGTATAGTAATTTTTCATTTTTGAATGATGGAATATTGTCACAATTTGTTTCCTAGCCATTAATCAGATAACCGATGTATTTTTGGATTGTATAATGTAAGCGGGTCGTGGAAGTCTCCTCGATTTAATGAATTTCGGTAGCGTAAATGGCGCGAACACGCTGGTAGTATAATTCTTTGTAAATCACTTTTATCCGCTTGTGAATAACTATTCATTTATTTATTTATTCACCAAACGGGGTAAATCCTCGGTGCGCGTGGGAGAATGGAAATACGATATGAAGTATACAGAAACGTATGAAATAAAACGGGAAAAAGAAAATGATATTAAAACAACGTGTAAAATAATAATTGGTGAGACCCATGTTTACAACGGTTTATATACGCAGTTTCTAAACCAATTACTGCTGTTTGCGAACAAATCTGGCATGGTGCGAACTCCCGATGGGACAAAGGTGATGAAATCACAATTATTAACAAAGAGTAATTACCCGATTGTTTAATAACAATAGGACCGATTAAACAACCGGATAATCGGTTTCCAATAATAATGTAAATCTGAAATTTCCAAATTGCGAAATACACCCTTATCGCAAAAATATCTCACGGTATTTCGCGTTGAGACAGTCCCTACATTCAGGATGAAAGAAAATATGTTGTAAATTAACTATGAGGCCATAGAGGTTGCTGGCCAATACAGGCCTTTGGACTTCAAGGACCTTCGATACTATGCAGGCATCAAGGGGTCGGTTTTTGGGTTTAACCACTTGCGCTAGAAAGACGTGCCACGCACGTCGTAATGCTTTTGTCGCAGAATCGCCTACGACGTGGTACACACGTCGTCAGACAATTGTCACAGAAACACTGGATCGTTCTAGCACACGCGTTTGTGAATTTCTTGCTAGCGCAAGTGGTTAACAGTTAACACGTTAAGTGCCATGCCGCTAGACTTTCCGTTCGGGCCCAGACTAGGACCAAAAGGTGCTAACATTTGGTGTTAAATTCTTCGCCATATTTGGACCGAACGTTTGGGAATTCTTGTTATAACAATTTGTACAGTATTTCCGAGTTTTATAAACACTTTGCCCGCCGCTGGTGGCCCACTTGACGGCAGAGTCTGGGCCTGAACGGAATGCCAAGCAAAACGGGCTGAGCACTTAACGTGTTAAGCGCCATGCCAATCCCTGGGGATCGACGCTAGACTTTCCGTTCAGGCCTCGTCAGTCCCTAGGGACCGGCGCTAGACTTTCCGTTCAGGCTTCGCCAGTCTCTAGGGACCGACGCTAAACTTTCCGTTCAGGCCTCCCCAGTCCCTAGGGACCGGCGCTAGACTTTCCGTTCAGGCCTCGCCAGTCCCTAGGGACCGGCACTAGACTTTCCGTTCAGGCCTCGCTAGTCCCTACGGACCGACGGCAGAATTTTCGTTCTTGTTATCGCTGCGCGCGTATTGGTCCTTGGATGGGCCTGCATGACGGCTAACTTGTGACGTGAACGGAATGGCACGTAAAACCATCGTGGCGTTTAACCCTTTACAGACGAGCGTCGCATATATGCGTTCGGCAAAAACAACTGATAGGGCCGTGGAATAAGTGTGCCCCACGTAAACGCGTTGCTATGGCCGAGAAACACGTATATGTGCCCGCTATTGCGGCCCTAGGACCGCTCGTCCCAAGTTAAGTCGTTTTAGGGACTGTTTTATGTCCTTATTGCCAGTGCCGCTATGAATGAAAATCACATTTAAGTAAAAATGAGCGCTGGTATAATAGTTTTGAATGACTATCGCGGCAGCGGCTGGGCCCCACGGTACGGGGGCGCCCCAAAACCGCTCCGCTCGCAAAGGGTTAAAGTATAGTAGCTTATAAGAACGTGTTTAACATGTTCGTCGCCCAACGCGATTCAGTTGAGTTTCTCGCAGGGCCCAAATCCTACTGTCTGAGCGCTAGAATGTTATCGGACCGATGATTTGGATGCGTCTAGTACAGACACCGCTCGTTAGACGTTGGTCAACGGACCCTATTTACGATATTCCATTTCCTGTAATCGTTTTGAATTACTATCAGCAAACTTGCATTTTGCAAATAACCAAATGATAGAACAGAGTAGCAGATTTGGTAAAGTTTTACCACTCGTAAACATATTGACAGACAATTTCGAAAAATGTAAAAAAGCTACGACCTATTGTTCCAATTGTCCAAAATCACGTCAAATATGTTTAGACTGTTTCAACGAATATCACGCGACATGGTATAATGTAATATTTTATCCTAAATATAAATGAATAAAAAGTATAGTATAACGTGTATATTTTTAATACTTTCATGTTGCATATCCTATATTTATAATTCAGTGCTTATTCCATTAAATTCCTTTTAAAAATCCAGCTGAAAATCCTATTTAAATTGAACAAGAAGAACATCACCCATATTTGCGTGACGAGGGGGGCCCCCATGGAAGCATACCCATCATCCAGATATGGGTGACGCGGCGAGGAACGTGTTAAACCTGTATATATTTCACCTACTTTAAACTTTATATATCTACTGCTGTAAAACTAAATACGGTTACTTCCCTGCACGCCAAACGCTGTGATTTCATCCTGGAAATTACAACAAAATCGCGAAAAGAAGATTCGTCGCCTAGAATCTTCCATCGCCATTTCATCGGTTTCATCATAAATATAACCTCCTCTCCACGCCTCCGCTTTTCCAGGTCCTCTTCGAAACACCCACCTCCGAGAAAAAAGAAAAGAAAGAAATAAAATGGACGAACGAGATCGAAAAGCGGAGAAAAGCAGAGGGGCGGGGGAAAAGGCGGGGAAGAGGGTGTAAAGAAAAAGCTCGCGGGCAAAGCGTTGCGCGTTGGAATAAACAGAACGGCTAGGCTCGCGGCGCGAGTTCAATTGAAGGCAACTGGCAATGATCGAGAACTCGTGATCGCGAAAGTGATAAATGAATCACGGAGCGGCTCGCGCGGTATAATCCCCGATTTCAAAACGGCCCGCGATGTATATAGAGCCACGAAGATGTGTGCGCGGCCGCGCGCTCGCGTGTGGGCGCGCTAGTTTGGATCTAGGGATATCGCGTTAAATATTGGAACGCGGCCCCGTCAGTATTCCCCGCGTTAATGTAGGATTTGCATCATTCGACGTAACGTGTGACATGGTCGTTTGTGTTGTGCGTTATTTATTAAAGGCGAAACTATTCTGCCACGACGATAGCCGCGTGTGTCATTATTTGCCAACGGTGGCGGTCTATAAATATTTTCATAGCTTCATAATGCCTGCCTTCCTAAGCTATTTTCGTTTGCTCGAGCAACTTGCCGATCGTTCCTCCGACATCGAGATACGATACGATACAACCGGGACGGACTCTGGTCTTCCCAGACCACGTGGTTCCTTGGGTCACCTATGCCTCAGCCTTCTCTCGCTTTCCTCGGCTACATCTCGTATTTATTCGCGAATTTTCAACATTTTCCAAATTTTCCAAGTATCGCGAATTGGGTTACACAGGTATTCATAACGAATATCGGGTATGGTTAGCTTTTGGGATTATTTGTATGTCTTTATGAGGATTTATGCATAGTTTTATTGGTAGTCTAGAAATTGCGATTTTTAAATCGATCTTGTGACAGTGTTGGTACAATTGGAATACGAAGAATTAAATAAATTTTTACGTAAAGAAGGGTATTTTCGAATTTTACAAGTGTTAGGAATTGGATTACACAGGTACTCACAACAAATATAGAGTATAGTTAGCTTTTACGATTATTCGTGTGTCCCTGTGAGGATTTATACGTAGTTTTATAGGTACTTTAGAGATTGAGATTTTTAAACCGATTTTGTTACAGTATTCGTTCAATTGGAATACGGGGAAGCGATGGAATTAAACACATTTTTATATAAGGAAGGGTATTTTCGAATTTTCCAAGTGTTAGGAATTGGACTACATAAGTATTCACAACGAATATGGGGTATGGTTAGCTTTTGGGATTATTCTCATGTCCCTATGAGGATTTATGTATAGTTTTATTGGAAGTCTAGAAATTGTGATTTTTAAACCGATTTTGTGACAGTATTCGTTCAATTGGAATACGAAGAAACGATTGAAATAAACAAATTTTTATGTGAGGAAGGGTATTTTCGAATTTTCCAAGTGTTACGAATCGAATTACACAAATATTCGCAACGAATATCGGGTATAGTTAGCTTTTGGGATTATTCGCGTGACCCTATGAGGATTTATGCATAGTTTTGTTGGAAGTTTAGAGACTGTGATTTTTAAACCGATTTTATGAGTGTTCGTTCAATTGGAATACAAAAAAAGGATCCAATTAAACAAATTTTTATATAAGAAAGGGTATTTTCGAATTTTCCAAGTACTAGGATTTGGATTACACAGGTATTCACAACGAATATCGGATATGGTTAGTTGTTGATGATTTATGCGAACTTTTATAGGGAGTCTAAAGATCGCGATTTTTAAACCGATTTTGTGACAGTGTTGGAACAATTGGAATACGAAGAGTTAAACAAATTTTTATGTAAGGAAGGGTATTTTCGAATCGCGTAACCTTCAGGGTGTATCTATTAATACAGGATCGCAAAAGAAAGTGAGAAACTCCAATATTTTCAGAATTATATTCCGATATTATACAGTTAAATTCGTTGAAATCGAAGAATACAATTCGATAGAATTTTATTTAAGAATTTTGAATTCGACAATCTCCAGTCTAAAGTTATTAGCATAAATTCTGAATTCCTACAGAAGCCAAATGAGAAAATTTTACAGCCAGACGAAGGTTGTTGGAGCTTCCTAGAGGTCTCGAAATACTAACAAGATCGCGACAGCGATAAGTGCTACTCCATTCTTCGTCACGGTGTAATTTCAGCTAACATCCATAAATCAAAGAATCTTAAGCGCACGGTGGAAGCAGATATAAACACACCGTGTCGCGAAGATAACCTCGTAATGGTTAGTCGTTAAGGTAAGACCCATCGATTCTCCTGTTCCCTTGATTCGCAATGTGCCCACTCTGATCATCGGTTCGATCATCGTTAAAAATCCTGCCATCACTATCAGTGTCCGTGACAGAAAAAGGGGATCAACGAGCGCAAATACGGGGAACCGTGGATTTCTCGCGTTAATTACGTTCGCCGATAGGCACGTGTCTGGCCACCCACGTGGCGTCTGATAAGATCGCGACGAGCCTCGAGAATCGCGATAATAATATCGAGAATGTGTCGTCGCGTCTGTGACCTAATTTCCATCCAACGAATTTCGATGTCGCTCTCTTTCTCTTCTATCTCTCCTCTCTCGATCCGTCCAGATACGATACATTGTCCCGAAGAGTTGGATCGCTCGGCGAATAAAACGTCGGGTAAATCGATCGTTATTCACGAGCACGGACATGTCCGTGTATTCATCCTGCACTGATATACAACGACGGGCAACGATATTTGCGTAGATCCCTGGAACGAATTTTCATATCCGCCTGCTCGAACAATAATACGCCACGGTCGCGGAGTACACGGGGAAAGAACGCAGAGCGCGATGGCTGGAACGTATTCTTGGCAACCTGTTTAAAATAACGCGGCGGGAGCTATTCGATCCACGGTTTATACAGAAATCGTATTGTCTCTGCGATCACAGGGATCCGCTGAAACGCCGCTTCGTAGGAATTTCTACGCCGCTAGACTTCCCTAGCACTTTACCTGATAATCCCAAGGTAGCTATTTTCACCAGCCTTCTTGGGTTCCCGTGGAACAATTGCGAGGAGACAGAAATAAGTATCAGCTGCTCGCATCGACGCTGCGAGTCATTCGCATCGCTGCCGACAATTAGACGTTGACGAATAAAACACCTCGAGGAACGAGGGTGGGGCTAACTGGGCGAGAGAAGGCTGGTTAGAGAGGTCAGGGTTCATCCGTGAGTGCAGTGAAATTATGTCGATGGACGGCTGATCGACGCGGGGTCGAACGAAGATCGTAGGCCAGGTGAGAATGGTAAAAGTCGCGTGACAGAGGGTAGGGATGGTGGAGCAGGCCTTTGCTATAGTAGTGCACACACGGTGGCTAGTATAGCAAGTATAGACAGCAGTATAACCGGGCCCCGTGCCGGCTCGTGGCTCACGGCTGGGTGGAGTGTAATAATAGACACAAACTCATTTGGCCGCTCGGCCAACTACATTTGGCTCGACCGTCGTCCACTGTTCGTTCGTTCGCTGCTCGTGCCGGGCCGGCTCCGACATCGAGATACGATACGATACAACCGGGACGGACTCTGGTCTTCCCAGACCACGTGGTTCCTTGGGTCACCTATGCCTCAGCCTTCTCTCGCTTTCCTCGGCTACATCTCGTATTTATTCGCGAATTTTCAACATTTTCCAAATTTTCCAAGTATCGCGAATTGGGTTACACAGGTATTCATAACGAATATCGGGTATGGTTAGCTTTTGGGATTATTTGTATGTCTTTATGAGGATTTATGCATAGTTTTATTGGTAGTCTAGAAATTGCGATTTTTAAATCGATCTTGTGACAGTGTTGGTACAATTGGAATACGAAGAATTAAATAAATTTTTACGTAAAGAAGGGTATTTTCGAATTTTACAAGTGTTAGGAATTGGATTACACAGGTACTCACAACAAATATAGAGTATAGTTAGCTTTTACGATTATTCGTGTGTCCCTGTGAGGATTTATACGTAGTTTTATAGGTACTTTAGAGATTGAGATTTTTAAACCGATTTTGTTACAGTATTCGTTCAATTGGAATACGGGGAAGCGATGGAATTAAACACATTTTTATATAAGGAAGGGTATTTTCGAATTTTCCAAGTGTTAGGAATTGGACTACATAAGTATTCACAACGAATATGGGGTATGGTTAGCTTTTGGGATTATTCTCATGTCCCTATGAGGATTTATGTATAGTTTTATTGGAAGTCTAGAAATTGTGATTTTTAAACCGATTTTGTGACAGTATTCGTTCAATTGGAATACGAAGAAACGATTGAAATAAACAAATTTTTATGTGAGGAAGGGTATTTTCGAATTTTCCAAGTGTTACGAATCGAATTACACAAATATTCGCAACGAATATCGGGTATAGTTAGCTTTTGGGATTATTCGCGTGACCCTATGAGGATTTATGCATAGTTTTGTTGGAAGTTTAGAGACTGTGATTTTTAAACCGATTTTATGAGTGTTCGTTCAATTGGAATACAAAAAAAGGATCCAATTAAACAAATTTTTATATAAGAAAGGGTATTTTCGAATTTTCCAAGTACTAGGATTTGGATTACACAGGTATTCACAACGAATATCGGATATGGTTAGTTGTTGATGATTTATGCGAACTTTTATAGGGAGTCTAAAGATCGCGATTTTTAAACCGATTTTGTGACAGTGTTGGAACAATTGGAATACGAAGAGTTAAACAAATTTTTATGTAAGGAAGGGTATTTTCGAATCGCGTAACCTTCAGGGTGTATCTATTAATACAGGATCGCAAAAGAAAGTGAGAAACTCCAATATTTTCAGAATTATATTCCGATATTATACAGTTAAATTCGTTGAAATCGAAGAATACAATTCGATAGAATTTTATTTAAGAATTTTGAATTCGACAATCTCCAGTCTAAAGTTATTAGCATAAATTCTGAATTCCTACAGAAGCCAAATGAGAAAATTTTACAGCCAGACGAAGGTTGTTGGAGCTTCCTAGAGGTCTCGAAATACTAACAAGATCGCGACAGCGATAAGTGCTACTCCATTCTTCGTCACGGTGTAATTTCAGCTAACATCCATAAATCAAAGAATCTTAAGCGCACGGTGGAAGCAGATATAAACACACCGTGTCGCGAAGATAACCTCGTAATGGTTAGTCGTTAAGGTAAGACCCATCGATTCTCCTGTTCCCTTGATTCGCAATGTGCCCACTCTGATCATCGGTTCGATCATCGTTAAAAATCCTGCCATCACTATCAGTGTCCGTGACAGAAAAAGGGGATCAACGAGCGCAAATACGGGGAACCGTGGATTTCTCGCGTTAATTACGTTCGCCGATAGGCACGTGTCTGGCCACCCACGTGGCGTCTGATAAGATCGCGACGAGCCTCGAGAATCGCGATAATAATATCGAGAATGTGTCGTCGCGTCTGTGACCTAATTTCCATCCAACGAATTTCGATGTCGCTCTCTTTCTCTTCTATCTCTCCTCTCTCGATCCGTCCAGATACGATACATTGTCCCGAAGAGTTGGATCGCTCGGCGAATAAAACGTCGGGTAAATCGATCGTTATTCACGAGCACGGACATGTCCGTGTATTCATCCTGCACTGATATACAACGACGGGCAACGATATTTGCGTAGATCCCTGGAACGAATTTTCATATCCGCCTGCTCGAACAATAATACGCCACGGTCGCGGAGTACACGGGGAAAGAACGCAGAGCGCGATGGCTGGAACGTATTCTTGGCAACCTGTTTAAAATAACGCGGCGGGAGCTATTCGATCCACGGTTTATACAGAAATCGTATTGTCTCTGCGATCACAGGGATCCGCTGAAACGCCGCTTCGTAGGAATTTCTACGCCGCTAGACTTCCCTAGCACTTTACCTGATAATCCCAAGGTAGCTATTTTCACCAGCCTTCTTGGGTTCCCGTGGAACAATTGCGAGGAGACAGAAATAAGTATCAGCTGCTCGCATCGACGCTGCGAGTCATTCGCATCGCTGCCGACAATTAGACGTTGACGAATAAAACACCTCGAGGAACGAGGGTGGGGCTAACTGGGCGAGAGAAGGCTGGTTAGAGAGGTCAGGGTTCATCCGTGAGTGCAGTGAAATTATGTCGATGGACGGCTGATCGACGCGGGGTCGAACGAAGATCGTAGGCCAGGTGAGAATGGTAAAAGTCGCGTGACAGAGGGTAGGGATGGTGGAGCAGGCCTTTGCTATAGTAGTGCACACACGGTGGCTAGTATAGCAAGTATAGACAGCAGTATAACCGGGCCCCGTGCCGGCTCGTGGCTCACGGCTGGGTGGAGTGTAATAATAGACACAAACTCATTTGGCCGCTCGGCCAACTACATTTGGCTCGACCGTCGTCCACTGTTCGTTCGTTCGCTGCTCGTGCCGGGCCGGCGAAATTTTTGTTGACTTTACGAAAGAACAAATAAACAGGGGCCCTCTTCTCCTCTTCTCGCGGCTCCTAGACTCCTCGCGAGTCGGCCCGAGTCCAGCGCTGCTCCTTTCACTGGTGTGGAGCCTGACACGCGAGATGCTGGTCCTTTGGGACGATCGTGCCGATTGGACCGGGAACGCGGACCAAGCAGCTGTGCGTATTGATCGGACGGATGTCTGAAATTACCTGCAAATACTGGATGATTAGGTGGATCGGTCGATAGAGATTATCGCTGATAGGTGATACATGTAGGTGACCCTGGTGCCTAGTTTCTAGAGAGATTCGTGACCATTTCTCCTTTCCCGTTAATGGTTTTGTCATGCCTGTCACGTATGTGGCTTGGACTAGCAGTGATGCATTTGACAGTTGCTTGATTATTTATGTGTGTTGATCAAATTATTTATTAGAAATAGACACGTGGAGTCGTTTATGTAACTGTTCTTAGGGATTGACATTGGGTGATACCTTCTCCACGTCTGGATTATGTTCATCACAGTTGTTAAATGATCAGTATGGTCAGTGACAATGACCACGTCTAGCGATATGAAATAATCACACATTTATGACACCTATTAGAAACAGAAAAATATTAAAATATACTATACTTACCGTTGAAAGACAACGTTATAAGTGTAGGATCGTTTTTGGGTGGATTGACTTAAGATAGTATTGCTGGCTTCTTAATAGAATAAAATTAGCTTATAAATAGAATGACAGCGACTAGCTATGAAATAAGACAGATTCGATATGGGCACACTCTTCTGATTTTTCTTAAAACTGACTCTTACAACTGACTTTCAAAACTGTAACTCATAGACTCCAACTGCCAAACTGTCTTTGCACACTGTCCTGTCACGCGCATGCACCCTTACTTTCCACCATTCATTCTGTCTTCTTTCATACTCAGGCTTTCTTTCTTGCTCACTCGGTCGGTCCAGGTCCTTCAAACACATGACGCATCCATAAACTTCCACTCGTTTATCGCATTCGGCTCTGTCATAAACATTCCCAAGTTCTAAGTCCAAACACTCTTGTCATTTTTTCAGGGACGCACTCATTCCAATCCTACAAACATTGTCACTTTTGTCCTAAAGCTTCTCCGATCTCTGGAACCAATATAAAACAGTTGACAGCTATAGCAGGCCAAGCATTTGTACTTTCCTGACTCTTGGCAGTCAGTTTCCTGTCATTCTTCGCTGCATACGGACGTGAAGAGTCGAATCTTTTTCTCAGCCATGGGACTAAAAGTGTATCTGTATTAAATTGCATATATCTCTTATTTTCCTTATTCTTAATTACAATTATTGCCTCACTGAGTATGTGCAGCATTGTGTTCGCTTTCTAACCTTTGAATTTGTAATTTTTACTACCTAGGCGATATATTCTATCTAATTTCTGCCAATTTCTGCCAATTCCTGCTCATATAATAATATCCCAGGTAGCCACGAACACTGCATCGCCACACGTTTAAACGGAATTCCATAAATTCCCTTTAACAATCCCCTAATCACTCCTTTAGAAGACTTCACACCCCTTTACGCTGCAAAATAATCAAACCTTCACCTAAACGAAGTGCCTCCTCTTAAATGGATTCAATTTCCAATTCCATTTCGATTCTCCCGAGGGAAGAAGACTTTCGGCTGTCAATAAACGATCTTCATCCTTTCCTGCTTCTCGTTCCTCTTCGTCTCATTGTCCAAATTCATCGTTCCACGTCCCTCTATCAAGAGCCACGCCTTTAGCTCGGTCCTCCAGCTTGGTGGACAGACATCAGACGACGTTGGCCTTTCAAGGACCATTTGTGGGCGCGAAAGGGGATGGAGGGTTGTTCGGTGGTAGCGCTACGCGAGAAGGTCAGCAGGGCTGTCAAAATACGACGAAGGAAGTCGGAATGCTTCGCGGAAATTTACAGGATCGTTTCGAACGCTTTCACCTAGGGGAAAGAACACGACTGGTACTTCAAGAGTCTCACCCCTGCGAGATTAACCCTGAAATCGAGGATTCACTGTCCATGGGTGCACGAGCTCCGCTCGCTGTCTCACCGAGGGTGAAACTAGTTCCAAGGAGCTGAAAAGCTGAGGGCGTTCGATTAGAATGCTACTGTGAAATCCTATTAGAGTAAATTACGCTTTAATCCTCTAGAGGAATGGGGTCAAATATGCGGATATCTTTTTCAGAATTGATTATTCTTACCATTGCTGTGCTTGTTGTAGAAGAGTATCATTTTATAAGAAATATTTTGTACGAGTACGAAGAAATTCATTTTTAGTTGACATAATGTCAATATTCGTAGGGGTTAAATAATGGGGTTTAGAAAGGAAATAATAGAACCAAATTTTATTTCCATATTTAAGGGATCGTTTCTTAGATCTCAGTATAGATTTCACGCAGAAAATCCGATACATCGTGCACGATTGATTTATTTTGACAGGGGCCCGAATATTCGTGACACGTCGGGTCCCTGCGAGTCTAAATACGTCATCGGGGTTGAAATACTATTAGAAATTATATTGGCAATATCATTTCTGTCTTACTCGATAAATTATCAAGATAAAGCGTATAATAAGGCAAAGGTCTGCCAATTGCGTTGTCATATTCTACCCGAAATGTTCGTTTCTGTTATTCAACGATAGCCTTACGAGAAGGGTTGATTCTTCTGGACCTCTCGTTACATCTTGTCTTTAGGTAACCAGTTTTCTTTTCAGAGTAATTTCATGACGAACTCGAGCCGAGAATAACCCAGACAATGATTACGCCGAGCAAGGGTCCGCTTCAGACGATCGCAAAGACGATTGTTGATAGACCATATTGTTCGACGTAATTCGCAGTCGTAAGTTCCATGTGTAACGCCAGATTACGCGGCAACTACGACTCGAAGATTATCGAATCCTTAACTAAATAGTCTTCGGGGAAGTCGTAGAAATTCTCACGAAACACCCTCACGCGTCGTAACTTTCGCAAAGGCAACGACTACGCGGCTACACTCGTCCGAGAGTTATGCGAAAACCCGAATTGTTCGGATGATACAAAGCGACGAATAATTCATAAATTTCAGCCTGGGGGTTATCCCGAGAAGATCAAGATTCGCCAAGTCTGCCGACACATTCGGGACTTTGGCAACTCCTTTAGACATTCAAGTTCGTAAAGCCTATTAAGTTCTTCGAGATTCCTGGACACCCCTGAGGAACCTTCTGATTCGTTATAATACTCAAAATAGACTGAAGAGTTTCCACCCCTGTTCCCTGTGATGATGCCTCTCGTACGAACACTCGAATATTAAATTCTAGACCAGTTAGTAGTAATACTAACCTAACCTAATCTAACATTTTCTCTTTTTTTTAATTGGGGGAAATCTTTGAAAGATACGGAAGGATAGAAAGGAGTTATGTGAGATATGTACGCAGTAAAACCTCCATGGTGGTCATTCTCGTCGCGTTGGGGGAGCACAGGGAACTCTGGCGAATACGACCGGTGCACCCGGCGTCATGTCTATGGAAGTGGGCCCATCGATGTTAACAAACTTTACATTATTCCAAAATTTATTGCGCCACATCGTCGATCCCTATGTGACGCCATCTTTCTTCGACCGTGGTCTCCCAGGCAGCTGGGCCCTTACCCCACTGCTCACAGTCCACCCTTGCTGCTGGTTACATAGGCAAGGAGACTTCCACCCCAAACCTAACCTAACTTCACCTAACTCCAAAAAATGTCGCTATAAATGATCGATATGACTAATTTCAAAACACGCCTGTCACCCTGTCAGTGATGCAGTACCACGGAAACGCGGAAAATCGGAAAATTGCGCAAAGGGACATGTCTGTGAAGCCAAAGAGAAAGATTGGAGGTTATGTAGCGTTTGACCACGGTACCGATCCCATTGCAACAGTGTTCCCGATTTGGTGGCCGAGACAAAAGGATCGCGTGTATCGCGTCTGGCCGAATAAATCGGCGGGTTCGGGTGGGCGGACAGGAAATTAAAACCCTCAATTAGTGCAACCTTGTAACCTTGTCAGCGAGTTCCTGCCGCCGAGAATCGATACGGCCCCTATAGATGCGCGAGTAGCGCGTTCGCCTTGTCAGATCCCGTTAGCGGTGTCCGGGGGTGGCGAAGGGTGGCAGAAGGTTGGTAGAGGGCGGCGCGGAGGGGCGAGGGAATCGACTTTTCGATTTAACCGCGTTGCATCGCTATCTTCCAATCGTTTCAGGAAGACAATTATTTAACGGGCCGGTGCTCGGAGAAAAATGTCTCCAACCCCCAGCCTCCCCGTTCCTAGCCGATCGATCGACAAACTGAAACGTCGATCGGCGATTTAACGAGCCCGGGGCTGGTCGCCGGGACAATTAAGAGAAAGGGATTCTTGTTGCTACCCGTTTTCTTATTGGTCCAGCTCGGTTTCTTTATCGTCCCTGCGACGGTATTCCCGATATCGGGTATTACTGAAAATTGCGAGCCCATTCCCTTCTAGTCAGGGAGGGGCTCTTTTATACGCAGAATTAATTTTAGTCCTCGGCGATGACGAATGTACTAATGCGCGCCCGATCCAAATGCGTTGAAAGGACCCACGGGGTAAATAAATTATCACGTGGCCCAGGTATTGGCAACCCAGGCAGTGACAACTTAATTTGCTTTCCTAGAGTGACAGGTCCACGCAACGAGCAAATGGAGTGTTTCGTGGTTTCCTACAGGTCCAAATGTCGTATTAAAACAGGTAATCGTAAAATTCTTCGAATTTTCTGCGAGTTTTCATTAAAAATTTGACATCCTTTGAGGTCTATCGTGGGTTATACCGACTAAAGTCTTAATAGGTGTCATATCGATATTAGGAAAACTAATTCGGTCTTCTGACTATTCGTGTATTTCTGTCTGGAAACAAGTCTAATTTCTCAAACTCTAGTTTCTGCCATCACCGAAAATGGATCCCAGTATTCACAGATTCGTCTTTTAATTCGCCATTACGTCGAGCGCATACGAAACTAGACTGAACGCGTGACTCGGAGCTCCCTTATTTATAGATGGTCGATAAGAAAAGTCGGGGTGAAATTAGTCAAGTTAATTGTGTCTCGAGGCATGCGCTCGTGTCAACGTTTTCGGGGTGGTTAGGGTAAATTATGCAGGAACAGCTATGTCTATAAGAAAATCGGTGTACCTTTGGCAAGACTAGGTGGTATATCACACTATGGCAAGCGTTTTAGATCGGTGTATGGTTTCACAACGATGAAAGGGTTAATAACTCGCGCGTTGGCTTCCTTTCTGGCGTCAACGATGATCCTTCTAATCACTGGCTCCCTCGAGATTTCTTTATCCTATAAGCAATATATAATCCGTGGCTGATAGATAATGAAGGAACCACCTGTCAACAAAATATTGTGATCCTAGTGCATGGTCTACGCAGTATTATTGATACCTCGAATATTGAGAGACCAAACCCTAACCTAAAAATTAAATAGACACCAAACACTTCGATGACAGTCGATCTACTGTCTAGTAAGACATTCCAAAATCCAAAGCAGACAAAGATTCACGCATCGACTGTCACGAATTACACCGTAACATGCAGAGAGGTTAGGTCGAACCGATCAGAAACGAGAGTTACGAAAACGGAAGGGACAAAAGACTAGGCCAACGCGTGGATAGGAACAAGGAGGATCGAAGGTTCGGCTGAATGGTCGTAGCAGGGTGTAAATGTTAATTCACGGATGAGGGAGCGGGCCGTGGACGAGTCTGATGGATTCCGCAGGCCGGGAAATTCAGGTTCACCAGAAGGAGCGGCGACTAATCTTCGGCGACCTCGCGCGACCCTCGCGCGGAAGGTCGTACCTTCATTTAGCATGGCGTCGTTCGCAATGAAACCAGGCCATCGACGAAGGGCGCACGAATTCATTACGTGGCCCGCTTTTCGAACCCGACGGAATATATCTGATCGAACTCGCCTTCCTTCTCGTTCCGCCCTCGGTTTTAATCTTCCCTTGGATTCGTGGCGCTGCGTCCGCTGCATGCTTCGTTTTTTCCTCCCCGAACCACCCCCTTTTTCGTTACCTCGAGATCGAGGATTGGCAAGAGCCGGCACTACCAGGAAATTTTCGAGCTGCTAGATTGAGTACCTACGTTTCGAGATTCACATGTCTGTGGACTGTCATAGGCACTCTGAGCTGCTGAGATTCGGTAAGGGTAGTTTCTTACGCAATAAGGTGAAATACATTACCTGTCAGAGGTTTTACGTTTACTTCAGTTCTAGATATTATTTGTTTCCCTTTTTTAAATTGGGTTATTTAACGTCGCATCAACCACTTTTGGGTTATTAGCTACTTAGGTCAGTTATAGCCTGTTGTACAGTTTACTTTGTTTTAGATATCGCAACAGATTCTCCGTTGCGTTGTTGTCCATCAGGTTATCTTTCAGAGCGGGTTTTAAGTCGTGTTCTAGTCGATTTATGGTGTACATATTTTCTGCAGTCCAAGATAATGTGATTGTGCCCACTGTCAAGGGCACTTTATATGCTCCGCAGGTTGGAGGATCTTTGTAAAGGAGGTGTAGGTGAGTGGGTCTCATATGTCCTATTTATGACTCTGGAAATTTTGACTTGGTAGATATTATTAGATTTTATTTTAGTAAAATCAGTTTGAAGCCTTGGTCAAAAGTGTTGTTAAATACAGTGGATGGGTTATGTTTTACTGAAATAATGTCTCACAGTAAGAATAACTATACGTGTTTTCTTCGAGATAGCTTAGAAGGTAGTGTCTTCCACCGTTAGGTTTTATTTGAATAGCCAAAAGAAATTCCAGATGTCGCTAGGAGCGTCTAGCAACATGGGGCGGGAGGTTAGAACTCTCGAACAAAAAGAAAAGAATGATCATCTTTCTAAGTATACTAGGCTTCGCCATGTTAGCATACCTCGTGACTAAAAATTCGCGTTAAATAAAGAGCAACGAGGGTATTTATAATAATAGGATAAAGTGCATTCAGAGGAAGAAGACCCTACAATTTGTTCATGGAAAATTGCTAAAGCGTGGTCTGCGATGAGCCAACAATCGTCGTCCTTTTATCCCAGCAGAGGTCGTAGTACCAGGACAGCGGCCCATCGCATTCACGCATCAACAGGTGAACGATCGTCCTCCAATTTTACAGATGCGTGTGTCTCTTCCTCCGGCCCCCTTCAACCCCCCATTCCCGAATTTAACCCTTGCAAAGCGGACGAGCAGCGAGATACGAGGAAAAAGTCACCCACCCCCCTGTCTACCCCCTGTTAAGCCAATCCTACCTTTCCCTGGCGCTCTCTGTCTCCCTCTCTGTCCCTCTCTCTCCCTCTCCGCGAAGATGGAAGAAAAAGGAAGCAGCGACGAAAAAGCGAACGCGGGAAAAAGACGGGACTGAAGGGTGGGCGAGGAGAAAGCGCAGAGCAAGAGAGGGAAACAGAGAAGAGGCGAAGCAAGGGGCGAAGAGAGAGAAAGAGAGAGGCGGGGCACCGTGGCCAGATCAATACACACGGCCAACCCCGTAGTAACGCATAGAATACCTTATTCATAACATACCGCCGTGTCCGGTGTTTTCTTTCAACCCCCTACCACCGTACCCCGGCATCGTTCAGGCTGTGTGGTCAGCCTGTATTTACATGCGGCTTGGAAAAGACCGGGGGTTAAAAGAGATCCAGAGGGGGTGAGCCTGTGGCGGATTACGGGCCACCTATCCTCTCTCCGCCTCTCCTTTTCTCTCGCACATGCACACGCTCCCTTTCGCCTCCTCGTTGGACGTTTAAGGCTCGGCTTAACTCGACGCGATCTGGGAAAATGTCGAGGTTGCCGATGCTGGAAGGCCACGCACACACGGCCCGAAAGGGAGACGATGGCGACTGGATCAAGCAGTACTAGGATTCGTTGCATCGTCGTTCGGAAGCTTGCTCCCTTTCCGGATTACCAGAGCTTCGATTTATTTAGAACGGCTTCCGTTCCAGGGAATGGATCCGTTGAGAATCGCTGCAGAATTGATTCTGCGGTTCCAATCGCGGTCCCGAGCGGTTAGGCTCTGTTGCGGGATCGTGATTAGCTCGTCGGTTGGTTCACGTGTTTTTTCCACTCGATTCAAATTTTCGGAAACCCAATAGTGACCTGGTCGAGATCTGCTGAGGTTTCCGTGAAGTCGCGAAGAGCGTGACTTCAGTGCCGAGCAGTAGACTGTGCACGAAGATTCGATTAGGGTTAGGAATTGGATCTGAGGGCTTGGATGAACGTCGTGAGGTTTTTAACATTATGCCGTCCTCACGTCTAATCGGGATTCCTTTGTTTGGCGCCGATAGGACTGACTTTGATCATTTTGGAGCGGTTTTTTGATTTTGGAGCGCTGCTCGGGAGATCATAAATCGTCAAGTTTTACTAATCTCATCGTCAGTTCTCGTGAGTTCTCAATCCTGTCACTTTATTTTCTCCAAATTTTGAGGATACATAGTTAAAGCTGTTTTTGAGCGGCATTTGCCCGATAGTTTTGCGCATGATACCAACGTGGTGTCACTGGCATTTGCTAGATAGTTTTCTCGTGACACCAATGTGCTGCCACCGGACGGCATAGTGTTAATAGCGATCGTACTAAGAATGCTAAAGAGTGTCTTGTCTCCTTTGAGCGACGTTAAGGATAGCCAAGAAAGAGGGTTTAGGCGTGCATCGATAGCGACGTGTATTCAAAGTCATCGTCTCTGTCATCTATTTAGGGTGTCCAGGCACGTGTCGGGAGTTATTGATCGTCGGACTTGGTTTAATCTTATCTGTAATTTTATTGATACTAGAACCAGCGAATTTGCAATTCCTGTTTCGAAAGCAAATACCTGTTTTTAACTCTTTATAGCGCAGGACTTCGGATAATAAATTAGATCCATGTTGCACAGGAATTTTATTGCGTTTTAAATGAAACAAAATTGGTATATTTTTACTAATAAAGGAATCATAATTATAATGTAAAAACATAAAACTAGAAAAGAAAGATGGTCGCAATAACCTTCCGCTTGCAACGATTGATGAAGCTGTATTGGCATGCTGAATGCTGTCAACATGAGCGAATACATTTATATCGTTTGTCGAAGGTATTACCAACTGTTCTACGTAAATAAGACGAAATATAAAGCCATGCACATTGCAATACTTCGAGGTGAAACTAAAAATATCCCATCATGCGTTATGGTGCATCGAGAAGGTGGGACACTTTTAATCTCACCGTGTCTACAAGAGAATAGCTCCTAGATAGCTAGAAGTACGTCGTGATAGCAACATCTAGGTTAATATAGGTCTATAATACTGGTTAACGCGATGAATTTGCAAATGTTCTTTTTGTCAAGAGATTTTCTAAAAAGACTCGGAAAGTACCCGAATAAATTAGGTCTAAAACCCCCATAGACCGTCATACGTATAATAGAGCCATCATCGATCGTTCAACCGTGGAGTTAAATTATGGAACAATGATTCGTCACGTTTAACACTCATTCCGCGTTGATTGACGCTCGTTAAACAATATTTTCCTGAATGAGGAGACCGGCCGCTGCTCGATTAATCGGCCAACGGGACGAAGGCCGCTGGTTTCCCCCCGTTTCCACGCTTTTCGCTTATGAAACTTTTAATTATACGCACCACGCCCGCCAAACAGAGTCAACTCGATGTTATCTCGCGGTGGTCCTTCGTTTATTTATAAATCCTGTTATTCCACGAGCCGTTCTTGCCCAAACTTTCAGCCAGTTCTTCGTGAAGCTGATCTTCAGGCGAAACTTCCTCTTTCAGATCTGGTTGGGAGATTTCGATTCCCTTTTTCGAAGTTCACCTGGCCATTCGTTCCCTTTCTTTTCGACTATTTCCCAATTTCCAAATTTTATTTAATCTTCTTTTATTTAATTTATCTCTTTAACTTCGTTAATGGTTCCAGGTATTTCGGACCAGTTTTGTCCTTTGTATTTTCAGGTACGTGCAGGTATTCGAGGAAGCATCTGCAAATTTCTGCTGAATTTTAGATATTTATAGAAATTGGAGTACCTACAAACGTCCATTCTAAAACCGTCATCGAAATCTCTATTTAGGATGAACGATCGTAATTAATACGTGAGACAGGTCAAAGATGTACTCTGTTAAAATTCAGGTGCTGAATTTGTTGATGCTCGGGGTTCTGGAATTACAATGCCGATACTGCGAGAAAAATTCGTTCTCGAATAAACTCGTTCCTGTTTTCCATTTTCTCTCTTTCTCTTTTAATACCAAGTTGATTTTTTCACCTGTAGGAGTCAAGGCATTGTCAATTAGCTATGTTTGATGTCAAATGATACGAACGTCATTGTTCGCCATTTTCTCATGATTTTATGCCGAATGATAACGATTTACGCAATTCTCGTATTCTTTCAATTCGATTTACGATTTCTTGTTTACACTCTTCTGTCACGCTGACGTACATGCAAAGGTAGGCTGGCAGCGTCTTGCGATGTCGAAACCAGTTTCTGGCCTAGCTGCGCCATATTTGTTCGAGGCGAATTTTAATCAAATTTATTATTCTCCCGATCGATTCTCCATCGATTATACTTGTTTTAATTACCCAGATCTTCCCGTGACACGATCCAATTGTTACATAGAAATAATAGAAAAAGGTAATATGAAGGAAGCAGAAAAAGGGCACCATTTTAATTTTAATTTTTCTGCGATGTAATATAATATTAAAAAATAAAAATAAAACATAGAGGAAGGGGAAACGAGCGAAAAGGAAGGAGGAGGGGACGTTGTATTCAAATTTAATAATTTTTAAAATCGAACGAATTTCAATTTTTCTGCGATGTAATATAATTTTAAAAAATACAAATATGATATAGGGGAAGGGGAAACGAGCGCAAAGGAAGGGGGGACGATCTATTAAAATTTAATAATTTTAAAAATCGAATGAATTTTAATTTTTCTGCGATGTAACATAATTTAAAAAAATAGAAATAAGAGATAGGGAAGGGAAAAAGAACATAATTTTAAAAAATAGAAATAAGATATAGGGGAAGGGGAAACGAGCGCAGAGGAAAGGGGGGACGATGTATTAAAATTTAATAATTTTAAAAATCGAACGAATTTTAATTCTTCTGCGATGTAATATAATTAAAAAAAATAGAAATAAGAGATAGGGAAGGGAAAAAGAGGGAAAAGGAAGAAGGAGGAACGATCGTTCCCCCTGGGATTATTCGGAGCACCCTGGGAGCCAGATTAAGAGGAGGATTCTTAAAATCGAAGATTCGGGAAGGAGAACCGTATTTCGACGAAATTAGATGTCCATCGTGCCACGTTTCGTCTGTCCCCCAAGTTTCCACTTAACCATAAACCGAGCGAGGGGGTTGGGGGTTCCACACGCGAAGGCGAACGCCGAGCCGCAGCTAGGGGGATGGAAATTCGGTATGCCGGAAACAGGGAAAAAGTCACGTCTGATATCGTAAACCGGGATGCAACGTAGTCTCCGGGATGGTTAAACGAACGTCGTTTCGAGCAAAATGGAGTCGAATGGCGGGATTAAATGCAGCAAGATTCCTCTGATCTTATTGTTCAGTTGGTCCGGGGTTACGCAGAATTTCTCGAGGCGTCACGGTAACCGGATGACGATTCCCTGTTCAAACGACGGGCTATTGAACGGGTACGATATCGTTATTAAAGTCGTCATCGTCATCGTCCTCGTCGCTGCCAATCTCACTTTTATATCCGTAATAACCGTTCCCTCTGAAGCTGCTTTAAACTTCTCCGCCATGGCCGCTCGTCCTTGTCTTTTTTCGAAAGACGCAGCAGGAGAGAGAGAGGAGGCGAGTATATAGCCGACTATAAATTTCTGTCGCCATATTTCGCGACGTCGTTAAAATCGTGCCGTTTCTTTATCAGCCCTCGTTATATCTGTTATCGAGTTCGTTCGCGTGAATTGTATCAATGAACGGCCTCCGACTGCGCGAGTTCCTCCGCCTCCGTTCCGACCCGCTGTTTCTTTCCACTCCTCGCATCTTCTATTGGAGAACAGCGAAGTTTCTATTTGCGAACTTCGCAGTGAAGTATCGAGGTATTCCTCGCGTGCTCCGCGAGGAGTCCATGGGGGACGATCGCGGTGTAATTGTCGTACGTGATAGCGTGATGTTCGCTGAAGAAGTCTGAGTGCATTGGTTGAATTACGCGATGAAGCTTGTAGTAGTGGGTGAGGTGTGTCGCGGTGGAAGGACGAATGGAGACTTCTTTCGAAGCACACGCAGTATGGAAAGAAAATAGAGGATAGAGGGTCAGAGATAGTAGCAGGTTATTAATCCGAGTAATCGGTATTCGTAAAGTCTGTTACAATGGAATTGTAGCTACTAATGTTCACACACTCGCTACTAGATGGATTCCTACTTGAAGGAGGTTTGAAGATTTTCTCGCAAGTGCTCGGTGAACCCTCGACCTCCCATAAATAGAAGTTTCTGCGCTATCTAAGTATCCCCGGTCTAAGGCGGGGTCTGGTATATGTAGGTGAGGTGTGTTACGGTGGATGGACGAATGGAGACTTCTTTCGAAGCATACGCAGTAGCGAAGTATTCTATCTATCTTTGATCTAAGGCGGGACCTACTTGGAAAGGTTTATTGACGAATCTACTAGCAGGTCCAGGACGCAACGCATCCCTTCCTTGCGTCCTACCTGCTACCCTGTCATAGTACAACCCTGTCATAGTAGCAGCACCGTAGGCACTATAGTCAACATCGCAACCCCGTGGGAGGGGTCACCACAGACTGCCACCTAACCCTATTACTTAGCTACTCCTGAGTTAGTACTACGTGTACCTCAGAGGAAACCGTGTCTAAAATGAGACAAAACCCCTAATACTCTGACCTATTCCACCTGTATTCCTTCGGATGGACTCCTTGCGAGGCAGGCACAGTATTTAAATTCGGATGATCCATCACAGATCATAGGAGGTCGGTAACAATGATGCTTCGAGCAGTCATCATCTATAAACTTGATTAACATAAGAGACTACCTAACCTCAATTACTCCATACCAAGTACTGTGCGTGCCTCTGAAGAAGTCTCGCAAGAAGGCACGATAGATCTAAGAAGGATCCAATAGCGCGATTTGAACCCAACACGTCTCAGACGAGACAGACTCTTACACCATGACCTATTAGACCTATTACACCTGTATTCCCTCGGATGGACTCCTTGCGAGTCCCATGCTACGGTATACACAACTGAGAAAATAGTTCCTTCGTTTTCCCGACAGTCTCCGATCATCCCCCGCTCGCGTTTGATCAACTCCCCTGTTGCAAAGTGTACAATTCCTTCTCTGCTCCCTTAATCGGATCCGATACACGCGTCTACGCACTCGTTCCTCCATCTCCAATCGCTTCCACCCCGTCTCCAATTTCAACCAACTCGGTGCACCCCGCGTCTCTTAAAACCCAGCCTGGAACCGGGTTAAATTCCGCAGGATAGGGCACGTTCCAGGACGCGAGCTGCGACATTCGCCAGGGTTTAATTACCGCTCCTTGCAGCGACTGGTTCGACAGTGGAGGAATTTTCCAAGCATCCCGGTGCCTGTAACGACGTATCCGCTTTCAAAGTTCCTACCCGGCCTCGGCCGGGGAAGCTTTGTTCCCGCGCTTCATTATTTTTCAACGCGCTCGTCGGTTCGAGCAACGGAGAGAGAGAGAGGGAGAGGCGGAGAGACAGAGTCGGTAAAGATGGAAGAGAGAGAGAGGCTAGGAAGCTTTTCTCCGGAATTTCTGCCGCGATACAGCCACCCTTTGCCGTTATTATCGTCATCGTCGCCATCTTGATCGAGCCTGCCGTTCCTCCAGCTTAGTCCTCGCCGTTGCATCCCCGTCTCGCTCTCTCCTCTCTCCCGTCGTGGTCGCTCGTTATCATCGAGACGAATCTTGCGTGGCGCCTCGGGGCTTCCGTCGGGATCGGATGAAAAATTTATGGCCGCGTCCTTCCGTTCGGATTTCCTGCAGCGGAGCTTAACTAGGCGGGAAAAAAGGTCGAGCCCCGGCTCGCTCTGGTAAACGACACCGGTCGATACGCGCTGTCGCGCGTTGCGTTTTCGCACGCACGCCTCCTGCGACGCGCGCGGCCTCGTCATGCACGCGATAAATATAACGGCTACGCGATCAGCCGGAGCAACGGAGACGGACAGAGGCGGACCGCGCGGCGGAGCGAGAGAGAGGGCCAGAGCTCGTCCTTCCGCGGAGCGCGCGGTTCCACCCCGCTTTATAGACCTCCCGCAACCTTTCCACCGAACCAAGGTGGTCTTTTTTTACGCCACACACATACACACTTCGACACCCCGTTCTCTCTCTCTGTGCCGCAAAGGGCGAGAGCGGATCGACGCGGAATTCTTCGCGTGGAATGGAATTTCATCGAATTATCTTTTTATTTTCTACCTATTTTTTCTCTTTTCTTTTAATTTCGTTGCAGATGCGTTTTTCCGTTGTTCTCCTTTTTCCAGTATTTTTCCTCTTTTTCGTATTTTATTTTTCGTTTACGTAGAGAGATATTTCATCGAAATATTTCGGGATTTTTGGGAAATACAGGACTAGACTGGGGGTGAACCGGTGACGAGTTTCCAGGAATAGCCCCGAGTCGCTGAGGGAAAGTTTGAATATCCCTGCCGAGGTTATCGTTAAGTGGATGATCGATTGTTGAAGTT
The DNA here is from genome assembly GCF_001483705.2 of Eufriesea mexicana. Taxonomy (NCBI): domain Eukaryota; kingdom Metazoa; phylum Arthropoda; class Insecta; order Hymenoptera; family Apidae; genus Eufriesea; species Eufriesea mexicana. Next base: position 436,241 of record NW_016908280.1, on the reverse strand, counting down.
ATCTCGAGTAATTGAGGATGATTACCGATATCGTGTATTGCGCGGTTATTATTGTCTGCCAGACGAGAAACTGCTTCCGATGGCACGTTATTCCGGAGCATAATGGACACTCGAAACGTTGTTTGAACTTTATTAGCTCGTGTCCCGCATTACTTTCCTGCCAAATTCTTCAGCGAATTCCTCAGCTATTCTTTTGTGCTTCTTCAAACATACCGGGTATAGCCGTGTGTAACTACGAGGCACTTGCTCCGAGAGGATTTCCAACATGGCTCTTCGGTACCATTATATTACTGTTTAGCGACTTTTGAAATGATAATCGTCAGCCAAACGGAATACTCTTTCGTACTGTGTCAACAGAGATGTCCGGATCCAGGCATTTTACTCTCGCAGCGACTGCAGGTCAAATTAAACGTCTACTTTTATTCGGATGGAAGCAATTACGCTCTGCTCATTTTCGCCGGACGGTATTTTAAGCATGGCTAGGTGCCCTCTCTGCGAATCGCAGAGCACGAGAGAAAATTTCGAAGAAATTTTTCGTCGTTCCATCGTCTCGGAGAGATTCCAATCCACTCTGCGTACACACGATCGCGCTGCGCATATTTGCCTAGTCCCTAATCTCGTCTTTGCTGCCTAAATACCGGTCTCTCGTCGTGGGGTGGTCGGGCGAGACGTTTTCCAGAAGGAACGATCGACCTTACCTCGCGTTCCACGTCGTTGGAATAGCGTCTGAAGGCCCTCGAGGCAGTGCCGCTCGCCTTCCTCGTCCGAAGGCTATTTTTCTTCGTGCCAGTCGGGTCTCTGCGTCTTACTTACGTGTCACTGCCCCCGGACCGCGGGCTCGGTGGCCGACGAGCCTCTTCAGCTCGGTCGGACACCCTCGGCCAGGTTGCATTCTTTGTGTCGACGAGGCTTGCCGAAATCACGAGTGAACGCGGAAACGCTAGTTATGCACGCGGCCGACGAGGCTGCCGCGACGAAACCACCCTGTACAGGCGCTGCAGCCACCCCTGTGCGATGAATATTTTCGGACCACTTCCGTCGCCTTTTCCGCCACGAGGGCCTTTCACCGGAGTGTAACGAGCTTTCCGAACGCGTTTCAGGGGTTCGCCATGTTTTCATCTTTTTGATGAGGAGGTAGAGGAATCTTCGTGTGGCGAGGAAAATTATTCGAAGACGTTGGACTTGACGAGGGGTTAGGAGTCGTTTCCGATTGTCTTCGAGGTCACGAGGGTCGTGTGGAGTGTTGCAATGATGCTCGAGGTTGTGTAAAAATTGCACGAGCTGTGGGTACGACTGTCTCGTTGAATCGCGAGTTCACTGGGAGAATATTAGAATCGTGTCGGTGATTTTTAAATTTATTTTAAGGACGATAGCAAGGTTGTTTCATTAGACTTCGTGGTTATTTGGAGGTTATGGAAGACTACCCAGATCGTGTAATTGGTGTCTAAGGTCATTTTAAAGGGACGAGAGGTTATCGGGATCGTGTTTTTGGTGTCCAAAGTGATTTGAGGGTCACAAAAAATAATCGAGGTGGTGTCATTGGCGTCCAAGGTCATTTAAAGGCTAGGCGAAGCCGTGAAGGGGGTGTCATTGATGTCCAGAATCGTTTTAGAGTCCCTAAAGGTTATAGAGGTGACGTCATTAGTGTCTAAGATCATTTTGAAGTCACGAAAGACCATCGGGGTCGTGTCTTTGGTTTCCAAAGTGATTTCAGGGTCACAGAAATAATCGAGGTGGTGTCATTGGCGTCCAAGGTCATTTAAAGGCTAGGCGAAGCCGTGAAGGGGGTGTCATTGATGTCCAGAATCGTTTTAGAGTCCCTAAAGGTTATAGAGGTGATGTCATTAGTGTCTAAGATCATTTTGAAGTCACGAAAGACCATCGTGGTCGTGTCTTTGGTTTCCAAAGTGATTTGAGGGTCACAAAAAATCAACCAGGTCGTGTCATTGGCATCCAGGACAATTTAAAGGCCCCGAGAAGCCATCAAGGTCGTGTCATTGATGTCCAAAATCATTTTAGGGTCACGAAAGATCCTCAGAGTCGTGTCATTGGTATCTAAGATCATTTACAGATTACGGGAAGTAATCGAGGACATGTCATTCACATCCAAAGTCATTTTAAGGTCACAAAAAATCATTGAAGTCGTGTTACAAGTGTCCAGGATCATTCCATGGTCGGGAACGTTCATGGAGATCGCGTCATCTTTAACCAGTGTCATCTGGAGATCTCGGGGGTTATCAAAATCGCATCAGTTTCGGTCAGGGTCATTTAAAAATGGCTGAAAATCATCCAGGTCGTATTAATAACATATAAAGAGACAAGAATACCGCACGATCGTGCCCTTTAAACTTAAGATTGTTTATACATTGCCAAGAATCATCGAGATCCAGTCACTTGAACGTTCTCACACCTTTAACCTAACCTTCCCCTATCGTTCAACATCCATCAAAAATATCTCACGCTTCGAATTAATCCCCAAATCCACAGATAGATCCCCGTTTCTTCAAAGCACTCATTGGTGAATCCCAGACAGCGAGAACGATTACACAATTTCTTGAAAATATACTTCACACGCTTCTATTTCCAAGCTTACGTCGTGACCTCGCACAAGAATCTGAATCTCTCTTTTCACAAATCACTGTGCACGTATAACCTAGGACCTAAACAGCAAGGGACTAGGCAGTGATCAAGATCCAAACCTAAGGAATAACTGTATATTAGGTAGAATTCAGTGGGTATACACCCCCATAGCGTCCAACATAATTTCTTGAAAATATACTTCATACGTTTCTATTT
>NW_016908280.1:299047-433177 GCF_001483705.2 Eufriesea mexicana | reverse complement strand
GGGATTAACTCATTAGAAAAATTACAAAAAAATTATTACAGTGAGGTATAAAATTAATGGTAACAAATAAAAATAAAAATATACAAATATACAAACAGACTAGATGTGTATAACTATAAGAAAAAAAAAATTTTTTACAGAAAGGTGCGATATAGTAGCTGTTATTGTTATTATTATTACTATTATATATATAGTTAATATATAATAACTATATATTAGGTAGAAATCAGTGAATATACACCCCCATAGCGTTCCATATAAATGGATCCGAGCCCCCGAACGTCTTTCGTTATCCATAATTCATTGGCAATCGAAGCACGAAGGCGTCCGCGAGGATGCAACGACGCGGAAAGCTCGCAGAATTATCGAAGCGCTCGGTGCCGCCACGCGAATGTATTTATACGCCGGGCCGGGCACGTGGGAGGCATTATTTCACAAAATTGAAACGTTGCGACCCGAACACGGCCGCGTTGTCGCGGAACCCGGCGTGCAACGCGAGCGGAGCGGCGCGGGCGCGTGCCGCGACCAGCTCGCACGCACGCGTTCCAGATGCGCCGCGTCTGAATTAGCACTTTTATCGCCGCAGCATTTTTCTTCCGCCCGTGTAGCTGTCATCGGTTACAGTTCCCGGTCTGCCTCGTAATCGCTCGGACATCTTGCAAATTGCTCGATTTATTCGCCCCGGCCGTCCTCCGCCCTCTCTCCGCCTTTCCGAGCGTGTTTGCGCACCGATCCGCGTTTAATCGATCTTCCATGCAAATTGTTTTGCAAGCCTCGAATGTACTTTCGAACACGATAAAATGATTTTTCAAACACCGATACCAAAGTTTGCAATTTTTAGTGACGATTGCATATACGAATTATGCCAAATTCCACGATTGTTCTTCTCGTGGAAACGAAAAATTTCCCCAAATAAACCGGCGAGAAATTCGAGATCTTTATTTTCTCGGCTAAGAAAAAATTCGCATACGATAAATTTCACGATTCTTCTTCCACTTGCGATGAAAAATTTCGCAAGAAATTCGCAACTTTTGATAATAATTATTTAGACAAATTGCACTGAATTCCACGATTCTTCATCCCCTTGCAATGCAAAATTTCGCAAGAAATTCGCAACTTTTGGCAATAATCATTTACACAAATTACTATTAATTCTACATTTCTTCTTCCCCTTGTAAAGAAAAATTTCGCAAAAAAATTCGCAACTTTTAACAATAATTATTTACACGAATTACTCTAAATTTCACGATTCTTCTTTCCCTTGTAACGAAATATTTCGCAAGAAATTCGCAACTAAATTCCACGATTCTTCTTCTTGTAACAAAAAATTTCGCAAGAAATTCGCAACTTTTGACAATAATCATTTACACGAATTACTATTAATTCCACATTTCTTCTTCCCCTTGTAAAGAAAAATTTCGCAAAAAAATTCGCAACTTTTAACAATAATTATTTACACGAATTACTCTAAATTTCACGATTCTTCTTTCCCTTGTAACGAAATATTTCGCAAGAAATTCGCAACTAAATTCCACGATTCTCCTTCTTGTAACAAAAAATTTCGCAAAAAATTCGCAATTTTTGGCAATAATTATTTACACAAATTACATTAAATTTCACAATTCTTCTTCCCCTTGTAAAGAAAATTTCGTAAAAAAATTCGCAACTTTTGGCAATAATTATTTACACGAATTGTGATATATTCCACGATTCTAAAATTTCGCAAAAGATTCGCAATTTTAGGCAATAATTATTTACACGAATTACTCTAAATTCCACGATTCTTCTTTTCCCTGCATCGAAAAATTTCGCAAAAAATCTGGAAGAAATTCGAAATTTCTATTTTCTCCGCAAAGAAATTAAATCACCGATCCAGGAGGATCGAGGGATAGCTCCGGGAAGAAGAATCGCGTGGCGGAGCCGACAAAAGATAATTTCCCCGACGACTCTTAACGAGGAAAGGAACGTGCACTCGAGGCAGGAAGTGCAGTGGATAACGAAGAAGGGACGGAAATATCGATTTGAAGAATCGGCGGTGAGACGCCGTCGGAAATACTTTGTACGCTGCGAGCTGGAGGATTCGTTTATTTATATTTTCCAAAGGAGTTCCCGGCGAAGCTCGTAGATTGCGTCACCCGCTTGATCGCCGAGCGTATTGTCGGATGGAAAGTTCTATGGATTTCGAAACTCGTTAACGGAACGGTCGATTATCGGGGGTGAAAAGGTGATTACATCGTTCGGCGGGGGGCGCGCACGGGCTCCTTTGAGCGCGAAAGAAGCGTAATCGATGAACGATGGATAACGCGGATGCTGTTCCACGGGAAACACTTTCGAGAGCACTCGCGCCAGATGAATTTCGACGGAATCTCGTTATTTGTAACGAGATATTGCGCCGCTCACGGGTCAACGATTCTCGTTTCGTTAATTCGATCGATAAATCGGAAGCCTCGCCAACGGGGCGATATTTCAAAGCGCGTATCTACACGCGACTTTTAAATATTTTTACAGTCTTCGCTCGAGACGCGAGTTCGCGAGATCCGACGAGTTTCGCAATATGTTTGGAGAATGAGAATATTTGAAGTTTGGTATACCTGCTGTAGTTTTAATCGGGGTTCCTCGACTGGGGGCCATTGTTAGTTAAATTTTAGACCATTAAAATAGTTTACTGAATTTTTGGAGTCGCGCGAAGAAGATTTTTAATTATATTACTGGAAAAACTGCGAAAAGGAGTTGTCAAGACGATAATGTTGAATTTGAAGGAAATTTTTAATTAAAATTTTAAAAATGCTCGGTTAGATTATGGTAAATTTAGCGTTAATGGGTATTTGTAAATTGATTTTTAAAAATGAATATGAATAGGATATATATATAATATATTTATATATATTTTTTAAAAGCTGAAAATTGTGGAGAATGTTGAGAAAGTAAGAAAAGGGGGTAGTTTAAAAATGGGCCCAGTCTAAATAATCGTTTATAAACTTTTGATTGAAAATTCCATATTTGATCTTATCTTTTTAGCCATGTTATTTCATTTTCTTCTTCTTTTAATATTCGTATAATCGATTTTGTGATTATCCTATTTTATTTTGAGGATTTTCTGTTTTATTTCTTTATTTACTGATAATCTTGTCTATCTTGATAAATTTGGTATTAATATTCCAAAATTTCGAACATGTTCTTATCTCTTTGTACTCTTAATTTCGTTTTCTTTTTTTTTCAGTTATGTATAATCAATTTTGTGATTATCCTATTTTATTTTGGAGTTCTCCCTGTTTTATTTTTACATTTATTGGCCATTTCAGCTATCGTGGCAAATTTAATATTAATATTCCAAAATTCTGCATTTCTTCTTATCTCTGGCTTTCGTTTTCTTTTTCTTTTAATATTCGTATAATCAATTTTGTGATTATCTTATTTTATTTTTGGTTTATCTCTATTTTATTTTTTCATTTACAGACCATTTCTGCTATTGCAATAAATTTGCCATTAATATTTCAAAATTCCGCATTTGTTCTTATCTCTCTGGTCACTTGATTTCATTTTCTTTTTCTTTTAATATTCGTATAATCAATTTTGTGATTATCCTATTTTATTTTGGCGTTCTCCCTGTTTTATTTTTACATTTATTGGCCATTTCAGCTATCGTGGTAAATTTGGTATTAATATTTCAAAATTCCGTATTCGATCTTATCTCTTTGTACCCTTAATTTCGTTTTGTCTTCCAGTATATGTATAATTAAATTTCTGATTATCCTATTTTATTCTGGGGTTCTTCCTGTTTTATTTTTACATTTATTGGTCATTTCAGCTATCGTGGTAAATTTGGTATTAATATTTCAAAATTCCGTATTCGATCTTATCTCTGTGTACCCTTAATTTCGTTGTCTTTGTCTTTCAGTATATGTATAATTAATTTTGTGATTATCCTATTTTATTTTGAGGTTCTTCCTGTTTTATTTTTACATTTATTAGCCATTTCAGCTACCATAATAAATTTGCCATTAATATTCCAAAATTCTGTATTCGTTCTCATCTCCTTGCACCCTTAACTTCATTTTCCTTGTCTTTCGGTATACGTATAACCGATTTCCTGATATCTTCTTATTTCCGAATTATTCTATTTCATTTTATTTCATTATTCTATTTTTAATTATTCTATTTCAGTTCTTCTCGTTATATTTTCACATGCATCGGTAATTCTAGCTGCCATGGTTGGTTTGTTATCAGTATTCGAGCGTTAATAAGGCGATGTTCGTGTTCCCCCGATTAATTTCCCAGCATGCTGCGAAGATATTTATTGGAGGTCGCAAGTGGCGCGTGTTGGTAAGTGAAAATCCGTGTTCTTAATGCACAGGGCAATTACGCGTTTCGATATTCGTAATTAATAATAAAAATGGATATCGAGGACCTCGCACGTGCATTCGAACACTCGGATAATGTATTCGCGCTTTAATTCGCGGATAGCCCATTATTTAAATATATTTACACGGGTAATTCGCGGAACAAAAACACGGCTTCGCAAATTTCAAGTTATGTGTACTAATAACGTTATTACCGATATTGTTGTTCCACGTAATTTCTCTAAACAAAATTTAAACGCGTACTGTTCTTCTTCGATACGATCGTGGCTCGTTCGCGAATCCGCGTAAATACACGTGCATCAGTGCATCGAGAATTACGTTAATTAAACAACAAATATATTAATACACGCAGCACACGTGATACGAATAACTCTAAAATTTATCTCGGTTATCCTACGTTCTTTATAACGCGCAATTTCCTAAAGGATATGACGATAATTTAGGGGGTATTTACCATACTACGTTATATTCTGTACAAACATAATCCCCCCAATTTAACACTGAGAAAGGAAACTAAAATCGTTTTTCAGACGAGATTTTCATCTCTTGAATCTTTAAATCCAAGATTTTCAAAGTTATTTTCAAAGTTAAAGCAATCATATCTTCCTCGTGAACTTATAAAATTATTCCATCTGATGGAATATATACTACACTAGTAGTAGTATTATATATTACTATTATTATACTAGTATATACTACACTAGTAGTAGTATTATATATTACTATTATTATACTAGTATATACTACACTAGTAGTAGTATTATATATTACTATTATTATACTAGTATATACTACACTAGTAGTATTATTATATATTCTTAGTATTATATTTCCTTTTGTTTTAAATATCCAATTTTTATGTTGCCGTTCAAACTATCCAAGAAATATAATTCATATAATACACGCCCTCCCACATAATATATTCCCATATAATATAATATAATATAATACAATACAATATAATATAGTATACACACATTTCATCACACGCGTCAATTACAGTCTACCAATTTTTATTCTTTATTATTAGAAAAGGGAGTATATTTCAACAATTCGTTGATTTATCGATACCATCCTCGACAATTTTTCTCCTGTTCGATTCTACAGCTCTCTGCATGCGCGACCTACCCCTAGAACGCATCACAGTTCGAAGGGTGTCCAGAAGAAGTTCACCCTCGCTGGACACTTCTCAGCGACACTTGGCCCACTCTGCTCGCGGGGAAAGTGCGATTCTTAGTAGTCAGAAGCAGTGTCGTTGTTAGCCGAGTTTCGTGCCGGAACCCCGCGGGGGTTCAGGGGGCCTGTCTCTCACGGAAAGTTTGGTTTTCGAGCGGAAACGTGGCGAAAATTGAATCGACGTCCCTGGCGTGACCGCGTTTCGCTATTTCCGACGTTTCGCCCTGTGTCCAGCCGAATTAATGCCTCGGAAAACAAGATCCTCGAGAAAACGTCCCGACCCGCGTTCCTTCGCCGCCCAGACGAACATCCGGGCCCAATAGGCGATTTCCTGTTTTCAATTTTTCCACCCTCTTCTCTGTTTGCACTCCGCGAATCACCCGCTCGGATTCCCCTCGTCGTTTCGTAAGAGAGCGATCTTTCGTCCGTGTTTACCTTTCTGCCATGCCTTTTTATTTATTCGGGGCGAGGGGGGCGAATAGCGCGGATCGTTCGACGGAGAAAAGGGGTTAACGCGGCGCGAGGACGCGAAGGATCAAAAGGGGATGAAGATGGGTTAGGTAATACTAGCAGTTTACTCGTTTGTAATTCTTCCTTGTTTTTATTGCCAGCTGGAATTAATTACCTCGTTCCGCCATTCCGCTCGTAACCCTGTTTTCTGGGTATGTTTTATTTTTCAATCGCGGACTGCACGATAAATTCACCCTCGCACAATTTTAGCAATTTTTCAAGAGGGATTGAAAGCATCGTGTTATTTTTAATTTCTTCAAATTCAATTGATAAATATTTTTGTCTCGTAATTGTGTCGGAAAATGTGGTATTAATATTTTTTATAATACCGATTTTAGGATTATGGGAGTTGTAATTATTGGTGTACATTGTTGTTCGATTTCTTGGGTTCGACAGATTTTTTAATTCGATTAAGTAGAACTTGAATTGTTAATTTTTGTAACGTGGAATTTTTGGAAATATAATTTTTTGGATCAGAAACGAAAGAAATAGGAAAATTTGTAAATTTATTAGAATTGGCAAATTTTTATAATACTGACTTCACGAGGGTTCGAATTTTATAATTATTGAATTACATTATTAAATTCTTTGGACTCGATAGATTTTTTAATTCAATTAAGTAGAACTTGAATTGTTAATTTCTGTAACGTGGAATTTTTGGAAATATAATTTTTTGGATCAGAAACGAAAGAAATAGGAAAATTTGTAAATTTATTAGAATTGGCAAATTTTTATAATACTGACTTCACGAGGGTTCGAATTTTATAATTATTGAATTACATTATTAAATTCTTTGGACTCGATAGATTTTTTAATTCAATTAAGTAGAACTTGAATTGTTGATTTTTGTAACGAGGAATTTTTGGAAATGTAATCTTTTGGTTCAGGAACGAAAGAAATAGGAAAATTTGTAAATTTATTAGAATTGGCAAATTTTTATACTGACTTCACGAGGGTGCGGATTTTATAATTATTGAATTATATTGTTCGATTCTTTGGATTTAATAGATTTTTTAATTCCATCAATTAACACTTCGATTGTTAATTTTTGTAACGAAATTTTTGGATATATGATCTTTTAGTTCAGAAGCGAAAGAAATAGGAAAATTTGTAAATTTATTAGAATTGGCAAATTTTTATAATACTGACTTCACGAGGGTCCGAATTTTGTAATTATTGAATTATATTGTTCGATTCTTTGGATTTAATAGATTTTTTAATTCCATCAATTAACACTTCGATTGTTAATTTTTGTAACGAAATTTTTGGATATATGATCTTTTAGTTCAGAAGCGAAAGAAATAGGAAAATTTGTAAATTTATTAGAATTGACAAATCTTTATAATACTGACCCTACGAGGGTCCGAATTTTGCAATTATTGAATTACATTATTAGATTCTTTGGGCTTAATAGATTTTTTAGTTCCATCAATTAGAACTTGGATTGCCAATTTTCGTAATGAGGAATTTTTAGAAATAAAAATTGTTTCAGAAACAAAAATTTATTTTTACACTAGCTCAATCATACCTTCTCATTTGTATTGACGAAACTAAAACCAGATTTTTAAACTGGATCAACAAGAAACTCCTATATAAATTTTTATAACGAGGAATTATCAGGACTCTCGTTTAAAAAATAAGGAAAATTTGCTTCTCCGTCAAATAACAGATCCGTGATCACAAATCTCTGCGTAATGACGTCAGTCTAATTCAAAGGGGGTCGAAAGCTCTTGGATTGGAAAAACAAAATCGCGCTTCTACCCAAACCCATCGTGATCGCGATCCAGGGATCCAAACCGCGGATTCTCGACGCGAAACGATGGAAAGTTGCCGGTTAAACGATGAACAATTCGTCGGTCCGTTAGATCTGCATCGAGATCGTTGAGCATGGCGACGAAAGTGACCGCAGGAGTCACCGTTTACATACCCGGGCCACGCAGAGTGGACGAGCTGCGAACGATGGCTGCCGAATTCCGACCTGATCGGCCATCGATCGCTTCGGGATCCCGATACACGCGTGCGATACGTGCACGATCGTGTAGCCGCGGCGCGAAGCATTCGCAGAATTTGGCAACGAGCAATCTGCGATTCCGTGTGCCAAGCTCTCGACCCATTTAGCCAGTCACGAGAGCCACCCGGACACTCTCGATATCGGGACGAATCAATTCCATCGATTTTAATCACACGACCATCGAGTGCCTCTCTCCTCGAGATATCGATCCATCGGGATGGGGATGGAGGATCGTCTCGATCTTTGTCTTTCCTGGAAACGACCATTTTTCGCGGGTGCAATCGGGGGTACCAATACGACCCGTTTTTGGTATATTCGAAACAATATATCTCGATCCGAAGATCGTGGGTCGAGGGAAAAAGGAAATCGATTATGCGAGAAGAGAATAAAATCGTAGAATGTAACGTGGATTATAGTATTCGGTGATTTTGCATGCAAACATAATTTATTTTATTTCCTCGGGATCTGAGAATATAATATAAAATAAAATCTGTTTTAACGGAATTAACTCTTTGCACTCGAGAGGCGACTCTCGGCCGCCATTTAATCAAATTCTAAGGATGGATGTCAATTAATATATCAAATTTTCAATTACCCAACGATACATCGAATATCGAAGTAAGTTAATTCTACGTTTTATTATTATCATTATTATTATTATTTACCGTTTCAAAAATATCGTCGACCTTATGGCAGAAAGTCTTTGAATTTATCTTTTAACGTCGTTTGATAGATACTCGCGCAACGAAAAATTTTTAACCCCCTTGCCCTCGAGAGGGGCCTTTCGGTCGCCATTTAATCAGATTCTTAGGATGGATGTCAATTAATATATCAAATTTTCAATTACTCAAGGATGCATCGAATATCGAAGTAAATTAATTCTACGTTTTATTATTATCATTATTATTATTATTTACCGTTTCAAAAATATCGTCGACCTTATGGCAGAAAGTCTTTGAATTTATCTTTTAACGTCGTTTGATAGATACTCGCCCAACGAAAGATTTTTAACCCCCTTGCCCTCGAGAGGGGCCTTTCGGTCGCCGTTTAATCAGATTCCAAAGATGGATGTTAATTTATATATCAAATTTACAATTACCCAACGATGCGTTGAATATTGAAGTAAGTTAATTCTACGTTTTATTATTATTATTATTTGCCGTTTCAAAAATATCGTCGACCTTATGGCAGATAGTCTTCGAATTACTATTTTCTTTTAACGAAGAAATCGTCGAGTGCAAAGGGGTAATATTAGAATTATTAATTCAGCTGAAAAGAATGGTCTCAGAATTTTCCTTCTTGCAATTTTACTGAAAACCCAGTAAAATTGCAACAAAACCCTTTTACCTGCTTTTAAAGAAAATTATCTTATTATCTTTATCGTACTTATCTGCTTATCTTTATCGTACCACTGAAATTGCTATTACCTTTATCCGCCATGTTTAGGTACCCATTAAAGAATTCTAGTATTAAATCTTCGTTTAATACGATATAAAATTTGCCGAAATTATTCCCTCACCCCTGACTGTATCCGCCATTGCGAGGAAGGAATTCGGAATTCGTAATTTGCATTTTTGATGAGTTTCAAAGCCCAGTTTGGAAATGTACCTATACAGTAGGTGCCTCCTGGAGTCCCAAACCGTCGGGACAGGCTTTCAGATTTGGCATTTCCAGTCGATTGACCTGTTCCAAAATTACCGACCCATATACATCTCCCGAAGATCAATAGAAGGTCAAAGTTGAAAGAAAAAATAAAAAAAATTCTGGGTACGGAATGAAGAAACCTAACAGTCCCTGCAAAGTCATCCAAGGCCCCCCAAGACCTTAGTCTTCGATTCGACCTGACGCGATAGGTTGAAACACGCGTGGCGTCTGTGCAGTCCAGGTCTCAGGACTCTGGACAAATTTCCAGTGACCCGATGATGACGAATGGTGGCGAAGAAAGAACCGGGTGGACGTTGCGCTTGCGAGGAGGACGCGGGGTCTCAGCGATCCATCGGGCGCGTGATCGATCGGCGATGGCGCGCGGATCATGGCCGAGCGGATCGGCTCGCATGGCGCGTTGCGACACGGTTCCACTGGAACCGCGATGGTCGACTAAGCCGCGGATGCAGCGGTTCTTCATCCCGCAACGGTGTCCTCGAACGCGGATCGATAGGTCCGCGCCAGCGTAGTGAAAGCACGAGAGTGCCTCTCTCTCGCGCGCGCCGCAACTACCCTCTCCGCGTCCTCGTCTTCCTCCTTTTTCCTTTCCGCCCCGTTCCCACTTTCCTCGCCAGCTCGCACGGTCACCGCTTCGAGGATGCACGCCACGCGTCGCGGATGCATGCGCTTCGGCCATCGATTGCGAGCGTTGCCCGTGAATCCGCGCGAGCGTGCCACCTCGACGACCATCAGCAGCGGCAGAGACCACGCGGGAACGAGGTGGGGTGGTTCAGAAGGTTTGAGAAAGTTTGAAGAAGTTTGAGGGGTGGAGTTTGACGAGGTTTGAGGAGGTTTGAGTTGGATGATTCTGTTCAATCTGTTCTTTGGTTGTGAGATGGGTTGTGTGGAGATGTTTGAGGATGTGAAATTAGGTTCTGGTTTCTTGGGATTGGGTGCATTTTTAGAGCTATTTGGTGGGTGTGTTGGTACCTTTAGTTGAGGACTGTTTGAAGAAGTCTTTGGGTCTCGATGACTCGAATCTCGAGATATTTGAGGGAGCTTTGGGGTGTTTGGGTTCTATGCAATCTGTACTTTGATTATGTATTGGGTTGTGTGAAGCTGTTTGATGATACGAATCGGGATTTTGGTTTCTTGGGATTGGGATCATTTTTAGAGCCGCTTGAGGTTTTGGTTTCTTGGTATTGGGTGTATTTCTAGAGCTATTTGGTGGGTGTGTTGATACCTTTAGTTGAGGATTGTTTGAAGAAGTCTTCGGGTCTCGATGACTCGAATCTCAAGATGTTTGAGGGAGGTTTGGGGTGTTTGGGTTCTGTTCAATCTGTTCTTTGGTCGCGTACTGGGTCGTTTGAAGCTGTTTGAGGATACGAATCGAGATTTTGGTTTCTTGGGATTGGGTGCATTTTTAGAGCTATTTCGAGGGTGTGTTGGTACCTTTAGTTGATGATTGATTGAAGAAGTCTTTGGGTCTCGATGACTCAAAACTCGAAATGTTTGGGGGGTTTGGGTTCTGTTCATTCTGTTCTTTGGTCGCGTATTGGGTCGTGTGAAGCTGTTTGAGGATACGAATCGGGATTTTGGTTTCTTCGGATTGGGGTCATTTTTAGAGCTGTGTGGAGGGTGTGTTGGTACCTTTAATTGAGGGTCGTTTGAAGAAGTCTTTGAGTCCCGATGACTCGAATCTTGAAATGTTTGAGGAAGGTTTGAGCAGGTTTGGATTGGATGATTTTGTTCAATCTGTTCTTTGATTACGTATTGGTTGTTTTGAAGGTGTTTGAGGATATGAATCACGCATTGGAGCCATTTTTAGAGCTGTTTGTAGACTGTTTGGGAAAGGGTGTTTTGGTACACTTAGTCGAGACACGTTTAAAGAAGTCTTTGAAGATCTTTGAGTAATAACTCGAGATACACGTTTGACGTGTATAGGTGTTTTCTAATGGCAATGCTTATGTCGTTTTGCGTTTGATTTTATTTGAGACGATGTGAATCTGTAGGATGTAATGGAATAGAAAATCAGGTTATCGTGAAAGAAATGATTAAAATAGGGTGATCTAGCGTGTCCAGTAGTTTAGTTGATAGAAAAATAAAAGAATGAGAGATAACTTTATAGGTAGGTTTAAATAAATTTATTATCTTGACAGTCCGACTTAAAAATCCAAACTTTTTGGATTCACGGATTATTCGTTTCGGACCAGGCTTTTCTCAAAGCCCGCAACCTAATTTTCACAACCACCCACCGTCGAAAATCAGTATTATCAAACAAACCATGCCAATATACGTTCCACTCGCTCTGGCCTCCCCTTCCTGAATCTCAACTTGGAAAAATGGGCTAACACTTTGGCACAAATTGAAATTCCCGATAACCAGGTCGGCTACGTTTCCGTCGACTTTCATTGCGCAATTTTACGAGCCTTTAATGCAGCTTATGAAATCGAAGTCAGCTCGAACGGGGGTTTTATTCGAACCCGATAGCCTACTTATCGAATGTTCAAACGGTGGAACAACCTCGTTTTCCTGGTACAATTTCAGTTCGACCCTCTCGGCCCCGTGAAAAACGAGACAGGCGTAATTCGCGGGAAACGTATGTGCGATCGGGAAGATCGATCACGGAGGAGATCCCGGTTGCTGATAAACTCCGAAATCGAACGTAAAACTCATCGAGATAGCGCCGTTTCCATTTTGTCAGCGGGACGTTTGCTCGGGAGCAGGAATTTTGGCGAATTACAGTAACCCGTTTCGCGTTTCCACCTGTCCGCGTTCCACTTGGAGCAAAAATTTCCAGCTCCGTGCACGCTGCAAATATCGAACGTTGTACCGTGAGATGACGTGCGCGCTAAATTTTGTAGTTCCCGCGGCGATGGTGGCGCTCCCGGCGGTCGACGCGGGCAAACAACACTCGGTCGACCATGGACGCCATTCTACGCGTTGAGACCCTGTTACATCTGTTCTTTCCGATTATTCACTGTGTTTCTTACTGTTACAACGCTCTATATAACGCGTGTTGTATAGGATAAGTCCAGTTATAGGTTAGGGCTGACCCTGGTAGACCGACTTCCCAATTTTTGACTTTTAATCAATTTCTTAGACGAAATACTGCAATGGTTATTAGCATGGATGTCATTCTCAGTGTCAAGACCCTGTTATACCTGTCCTTTTCGATTATCTATTGTGTTTCTGACTTTTTTTACATTCTGTACAACGCGTGTTGTATAAGAGAGGTCGAGTTATAGGTTATGGCTGACCGTGATAGACTTCCTGATTTTTTATAAAATCGAATTAATGAAATCCATGAGCGAAATGTCATTGCAATGATTATTATACATAGCAAGACATGCGTTTTCTTATGTAATTACGTTATTGAAGTTGACATAACCTGGCCTAGTTGGCCCAGGACGAAACGCATCCCTTCCTTGCTATCTGCTACCTAACATAGCAAGATGGCCGTCAGGATACCAACTGGGTAACACCATGTGAACCACAAAGCTTTCATTAATACGCCCGTAGGAGGTCTCCTACAAGATAATCGATTTCTTTAAACCGGATTACAGCCATAGTTCCTTTAACAGGAACTCGAAAACCTTTTTCTACAAACATCCCTTACCTTTTCCCAATTCCCTAACTATTCGACACCAGAATAGCAACGCTACCCCTCTGCAACCACTGTACACCCACATTTCACCTACCCAAAACACAACGCAGGTACAAGGAGCCAAGAAGCCAAAACGAGGAATATAAAAGAAAATCAAAAAGAAAGAGAGAAGAAAACGTCGATTTCGACAGAACTGCAGGATTTCCACTAGTCGTAACATTTTATCTCTCTACTCTCACGGTGCTTTTTGCCTTTACGCTGGAGGCAGCCGCGGATGCACGCTCGTTTGAGCGTCGCGAGGCTCGATGCGTCCGCAAACGGGTTATTTCATTTTTAACATCCACGACCAACCCTCCCGAACCTATTTTCCTCCCCCTTTTCCCCCGTTTCTCGTGCTCCTTCATCACCTCGCGATGTTCCGTTCCGCTCGCACGATCGAGCGTGCATCCGCGAGCGGTGTTTTTGCGCGAGCGAACGAGCAGAACGCTTTGACGCGTACGAGCAGGCGAATCCGTCCTTCCGGGGTCCGAGCCAGCCGTTTTCATCGGATTGCCTCTCGTCGAGAAAAACGCGATGCCCTGGCTCTTTGACGCTCGTTAACGGCGGCCATGCCCAGTTGCCCTCGAGCTTTTAATTCGCTTTTGCACCGGAGCGAACGTTAGATCGATCTGATCCAACGTGTCCCTTTTCTCTCTTTTTCCGACCGTTCCTTCCGGTTTGTTCTTCTCCAGCAGTGGATTCGTCGGGCGTGGTCGGTGGGGCTGATTGGTCTTCAGAGATTGGGATTTCGGTTGCTCGGGTGTAAGGTAATGTTTTTCGAAGGGTCCTCCATTCAAATAGAATTGGTAGGAAATATTGAAAGATCCACGTGATCGACGAATAAGTAACTGATGAATGTTCCCTATCCAGGGAAGCTTTTCAGCAACCCCCAGGATGACTTATAGGTATGCCTACTGTGTAGGGTTCTGGATGTTACGTTTCGGCCCTGGTTTGATCATGTATCGTTTGTTATTTATATTTCCTGTCAATTTTGGTTGAAACGAGTAGAGAATAGGGTTGTCGAAAAGCTTTGATAGAGTTTCTTCGTTTGGTTTCCCGTCATTTGTTAATGTAATAAACCGTAGGCTTGCAACGATGTGTCAAGTATGTCAAGTATGTCGCAAGCTCATAATGACTTTTAGGTTTCGTGGATCTTCCCTATTGGGCCACTGTGCTTCGGATTTTAGTTTATAAGGTCCCTCCGTTTTCTAGAAACTCTTAGTCTCAAATACGGTACAGTAGCAAAGGCACTGTAACCACCATCATTCTCACCCTCGCCACTAGGTCGACGAATCTTTTTCAGAAAGCCTGTGCTTTCTATATATATAACTTCCCTACTTCTTAATAGTACCCTGGTCTAAGGCATGGCCTACTAGGTAGCCTTACCGATGCGTCCACTAGCAGGCCCAGGACGAAACGCATCCCTTCCTTTTCCTTTCGTCCCTTTTAACACCTCTGTCACAACAAAGATACCTCACAACCAGAGGGTTGGACCGCCTACAACACTATTGTAACTCAAAAATTATCAATTTCCATCGATAATAAACTTTATACATTTCGTTGCTATAGAACTGCCTACGTATAGTTGCCTACACGTTTTAATAAACGCTGCAAATTCATTTGAGAAATTACAATATGATTATTAGAAGATTCCGTGCCAGTTGCTGCTTTTATCAAGCGATTCGAGCATATGGTTGTTAAGATGACGTAACGGTACACGAAATATCGAGATAAAGGTGTTAATCATGACTACTGAGTTTGGATCTAAGACTCGGATATAATAAGGGGGTAGCAGCTGACGTCGAAGTATAATGAAGTGTCTACACCGATCTTTTTCTGATTATTGGCCCACTTTTGAGCCTGTAGTTTATGCCAGGACTGAACTCGTGGAAAAGTGCTTCTGGACCCTTCATCTGAAGACGGATAAAGCAAGCGGAGGATTAATGTGGCAGGCCTTATCGCTCGGCTAAGGACTCGAGAGGAAGATACAGGGAAAAGTGCATTTCCATGTCAGAGTCCTCAGACAGGGATCTGAAAAATGCTTTTGTAAAACGTAAACCGGAAAGGGAAAAGTAGCTATCAGGAGCTAAGATCCTCATAGACGAAGGACCCGATAGACCCTAGCTATTGAAGCAGGAATATCACAGGGGTGCAGAAGACTTGGCTACTAATTAACTCGATACTCTTCTGTTTAATGTAACCTTTATTTTCCAGTTTTACATAAACAGCGATAACAAAGAAATAAAATACCTGTACTCCTCGGTGTCTGTGCCTTTATCGTTAGACATCCTCACCAATTAAACCCAGAAATCACTCGAGCCCACTCAACCGAGCCCATTCGCCTTGAGGAACTCGAGGAAGTTAAATAAAACAGCAAGACCCTAGAAAAACGAAATTACAGCTAGTTACCATTCCTCATTCCGATAAAGAGCGATAAGAAATTATCAACAGAAACTACTCCACTGTGTCCGTGCATTTAGCACAGTCGTCTCGAAGATAGAGCTTAGCAGCGAAAAAACCGTTCAGCGTTGCACACCGAGGAAAGAATAAATAAATAAATAAATATAGAAAATATTCAGAAAATTAAAAAATGAAAAATAAAATACGAAATAAAGGAAAATTATAATAACCGGCAAGTAATTCGCGAATGAAACGGTGTAGAGGGTCATCGGGTCAGAAAGTGGCGCAAATCCGGACGCGACCCGTTATCAAGATATTTCTCGACTACGGAATTCGCAGGAAGATCGATCGCCGGCTCGCAACAGATAGTGGCGGCCGATTGCGATTGCGTGAGACGAGGAAACAAATCAGCGGCCGCGGTCGAAGCGGCCCGCGAAAATCGCGCGATAAATTCGGGTTATAAAGCTGTTCCCCCCCGATGGCCCTCGCTTTTTACGACCCTGCAACCCCGCCGTGTTCTCCGACGCGCACCGGTGGCCCGTCGTTCTTCCTGCCCCCGCACCCACGCCGCGTTTCTCAAACGTAATCCCGCCACCCGATACATCCGTCCCGATTTCTCCGACTCACGAATGGAATTTCGAACTCGAGCGACGTATGGCGATAGCCAGGCTTTATTAGGCGAATTTCGGGGACGGGGAATGGAAGGAAACCGATGCAAACCGGTGCCAGGAGAATGTCTTGGCAGAGGAACCTTTGGAAATTTATTTGATTAATGAGGAATTAAAAATTCGTCGTGTCGGGGTTCTGGGTATTTCTTCTTCATACTATCCAACTATAATTCGCTTTGTTTAGACTCGTGACTTAGACCAATTTTATAATTACCGTCAAATATAAGACTCAAATTTTTTGTTAGTCACTGACACCTTCAGAAATTTATTTAATTAATAGAAAATTAAAAATTCGTCGTGTCCTGGTCCTGGTCCTGGTATTTCTTCTTCAGTCTCTATAACTATAATTCTCTTCGTTTAGACCCCTAAGTTAGACTACTATTATAATTATCGTCAAATATAAGACTCAAACTATTTGTTAGTTATTAACATCTTCAGAAATTTATTTAATTAATAGAAAATTAGAAATGCATCATGTCCTGGTCCTGGTCCTCGTACTTCTTCGTCCTGTATAACTAAAATTCACTTCGTTCAGACCCCTAACTTAGACCACTATTATAATTACCACCAAATATAAGACTCAAAGTATTTATTAGTTACTGACATCTTCAGAAATATATTTAATTAATGAAAAATTAAATATTTGTTGTGTTAGTATCCTGGGTATTTCTTCTTTACCCTCTTTAACCAAAGTTCATTTCGTTTAGACCCCTAACTTAGACCACCATTATAATTACCACCAAATATAAAACTCAAAGTATTTATTAGTCATTGACATCTTCAGAAATATATTTAATTAATGAAAAATTAAAAATTCATTGTGTTATTGTCCTCAGTATTTCTTCTTTACCCTCTTTAACCAAAGTTCAGTTCATTTAGACCCCTAACTTAGACCACTATTATAATTACCGTCAAATATAAGAGTCAACCCATTTGTTAGTCACTGACACCTTGAGAACTTTATTTAATTAGTGGAAAATTAAAAATTTGCCATGTCCTGATCATGACACTTTTTCTTCATCCTCTACAACTAAAATTTACTTCGTTTAGACCCCTAACTTAGACCACTATTATAAATACCATCCTATATAAGAATCAAGCTTCTTATTAATCACTGATACCTTTAGAAATTTATTTAATTACAAAAATATTTTTTAATTCGTCATGTTGTGGTCCTGGTATTTCTTCTTCACCCTCATCAATGAAAATACACTTCGTTTATACCCTCGACTTAGACCACTGTTACAATAACCAGCACATATGTCCAACCTAGATCAGTTTCTAACCACTGACTTACCAAAAAATTTATTCGGTTAATAAAGAATTTTGAATTCACCATTCACGATCCTGTTACTCCTCCTACATTCCCTTCGACTATAATAAAATCACTCGGATCTTCTCATCAGTATATAAAACATTCCTCCAGTATAATCTCCATCTCCGCCTCTCATTCGCATCAACAATTCCTTTTATCCAATTTTCCAGAAGCGACAAAAGCAAAGTTACACGTGCCAGCGACGATACCAATATTTACAACGCTTTTGCGATCAATTATATAACCGCTTCTCTTATAACTGAGTGCCACATTTGCGTAGGAGCACCGTGTAGCGTAGAAAATATGGGCTCTGCTTATCGAGCCGGAAACCGCGGCGCAACAGTTGAACCGATAAGACGTTATGTGCGCAAATGACACACCGTGTCACGTGTCTGCTTCGTAAACCTTACACGTTCTAAAATCTCCCGAATTTCTTTCTGTTCCAGGTAAGACTAGATCGTAAAGCCTGACGTCTGCGAAGCAGCCACGATCACGTGACCGGTAAGGATCCATCGATCAGCCGCGATCCGATTATCGAATATTAATTTCCACGTTAATTTTGTCCTTCGACCTTCGATTTTTCATCGCACATCGAGCTTCGAACTCGAACAATCGCGGAATGGACACGGAATGATGTATGAACGTGTCACAATGGCGGCCCAGCGTTGTCCGTTACGTTCGAGTTATCAACGCAGCGCCATCTGAGCCGCTGTGTCATAACCGCGTTCACAATACACGATAATGCGAGGGAAAATGCACATTTCGCTCTCCGAATCGCTAAAATGGCGTAATTAAAATATCGAAAGGTATCACTGGACGATTATCGCGAAATTCGAGGTGGACTGTGTGTGTGATTGGAAATTTTAGTGCCGAGGCACTTGATATGGCGTAATTAAAATATCGAAAGGTATCACTGGACGATTATCGCGAAATTCGAGGTGGACTGTATGTGTGATTGGAAATTTTAGTGCCGAGGCACTTGATTCCTGTTCAGTGTTTTATATTCGAAATCAATTTCTATATTGTTCGACGCAGTTGTTCGATTTGGGAAATGATTGATTGCGATTGTTAAAAATGCTGTCGGTATGCAACTGACCATTGCACGGTATTATATATTAAACTCCATTTGCACAAATGTTAGTAATGTTAAATTATTTTCACGTGTTACTTATTTTCCGGCTGAAAACTCGTTTCATTTTAAAAATACATTTTCATTCGTCAAACAGTGTTACGACAAATGTCACATGTGTAATATATATCGTGTAACTAAAATTTCATACTCCAACAACGATACCTTTCAGGAAAGTATACAAATCGCCATATCAGCGACGACCAGGTTAACCTCTTAAGATTTAATTTCCGATGGTGCGTGCCATAATCGACAGCAGAGTCATGTGGTCGAGCAATAACACGTAACTGAAGCAGAAAGACATCGGTGAAACTTAACCGCAAGCCTGGCTCGTGTTATTTACACGTTGGGCCTCAACCACGTCTCTCGCCCGTGATATTTACGTTCGACCCGATTCCCTCACCACGAGTCTCGCACGATATTGTAAGCGAAGGGGTCAAAGGCGAGCCGAAACGCATTCGATTGGAGATCTATTCTCTGCTTGGTGTCTCTGAACAAAGGTGTCTCCATTACGAAAGATTCGTCTCGTTGGTCGCGGCCACGCGAGTTTTGGTAAAGAGCCAAGGCGACCTGCCGCTGGACTGCATGGCCTGTTAATAGAAAGTATGCTTAATCTCCGTGGCTCGTTATCTCCGTAATTAGAGCATAGCCCGTAGCATCACCGATCATCTGGCCACCCCCGCGATGGTCGCCCCTGACGTGCAATGTCAACGCGTCACGCGAGTCCGAGCGTGGAAGCGGATCCTCGTTGGAAGATACCAATCGTGATTCTCGAGCAAGTGATTTCGTCCGGTTCATATTTCGAAGGATTATACCAGAGATGAAGAGGGTTGATGGAGTTTCAAGGATGTGTGGGTGGATTTATTATGGTTGCAGACGTTGCGTGCGACGCAGTCGTGATATCCGATACCCCTGAGCGCGTGGGTTTCGTAAGTCTCACGAGTCTTTGTGCAAATTGACAGGGCGAAACCTTAGCAGGATGGCACCAAATTCTCTTGACGCTTTGTTCGAATACACGTCTCAGATCGTCCCTTTGGAAACGCTATTCATACCAGCGAAACGATATTCCTCGAAGATGGATCATATTTGTCACGAGGAGACGATTGTACGTCAAAAAATAAGCGAAAAAGCAAGAAGAAAGTTTGTTCGTCCGAGGCCCCGTTCCCGAGATAATCGAGTTTGAAATTTCGCGGCGTATACCCGCATGCGACTAACTCCCGCCCACCGAGTCCAACATGGCCGCCGCGGGAGCGTCGTCGACTCGTATTTTGACGCTCGATTTTCTCCTCAACGAGGCCACGAACGAAAAAATGTTACTCTTCCTTTTCGACTTACTTTTTTGCGTAGAATAACCCCTGCTACTTTATTATCCCTCTTATCCTGGGACATCCCCTGTGTCGCTTCGATTATTTCTTCGTGGGTAGCAAAAAGAGCCCCGAAAGAGTCTCTCGAATTCCCTCTTGTCATGGCACTGGACTAAAAGAGAAACGCCACCTTCTTTAACCTAACTCGACTGAAAAATTGTCTCGATGGACGAGCGGGACTCTAGAAATTCTCGCAATGGCCGAGACTCTCGGCGGACGATCTTCGTGGGGAATATCGTGATCAGAGGCGGTCGACTGACGTCATGAGATCGACACGCAACGGAGCAGTGCCCTTTTACGCAAGCCTCGCGCCGTGGACCGGGTGTCAAAAGGGGGTGGCGTGTCAGGGGGTGGGCTGGTAACATTCTCAAACAAGCTCCCTCTCTCTCGCCGTTTCTCTCTCTCTCCTTCTCTCTCTCGGCTTCTAAATTTAGCATGGCCGGTCATGAATGGACCGAGACCGCCGCTGATACAGACGATCATCCGCGCGCATCTATTCCGGCTAAAAGCCCGCTGATACGACCGCCTCGCGAATAATCGAGCCGCGGGGCTAGCCTAATCGCGAGCAACAGACGCCAGCGATAGCTCGGATAGGCCGATAGAGTTTCTGCTTGATTCTCGCTTTTAGACAAGTTCCAGGCATTTGTTTGTTTCTCGAGCTTTCGGTTTAGATCATTAGGTTAATTTGGGTCTCGCTCGGGTTAAGGTTGGGTTAGGTTTGTTTCGCTTGTTTCGCGAAGGTGTTGCTTTAAGTTGGATCTACCGTGTTTGCAGGGCTGTTCCTCAAATTTCGGAGAGCTTTAGTTGTTATTGACAAATAACAAATTTGAGATGTCTGGTGTGAGGTAGTTGATTATGATATATGATTATTGTTTTATTAAATCGATTAGTTTTCTTTTTATAGTAGCAGGAATTAATAATAATATTATGAATGTAAGGAAAAATATCCTAAAAGTTTCTAATTCGTTTAATAATTAAGTTAGGTTAGGTAGGCATGATTTAATAGTAGAAACATATTCTATATCTTTTAAAAAGTTACGAAATTAGTATAATTATTTAAATACCCTTATGACAATATCTTAACAACTTCCATTATATTTATATCCCTAATTCTTTTGCAATTTTCTTTCCAACAAGTTTCTATATTATTATTTTAGATATTTTATTTCGTTTCAAACATTCTATACAAATTATTTTCTCCACATATTCAAACATAGTACCCATTGTGATAGTGGTTGTCATAGAATGTGTGGTACGAGTGTGAGAAATGTTTGTATATAAGAATGTGTGTGTGACGATTATGATAGAGAGTCGTGAAAAAACAATCGGTAGGTAAATGACAGTCATTACATATAGACGTTGTGTGTGAAAGAGTCCTCGAGAGATTATATAGCAGTTAGAAGAGAATTTATTTAACGAGATTTAGTTATAATTTATGTTATGCTGTTACTGTGTCAAATAAATCTTCTTATTAGTTTATCCATTTACCCACACCCATGAGTGACGTATGTGACATCATGTAACAGTATGCAATCACGTTAGAAATTTCGCAAAGAAAGTTACGAGATGATTCAGCGAAAAATGCGTAGAACCTAACTTGCTCGCGATTCGTGCCTAATCGCACGAAAGTGGCCGATCGATCGAAACGGGGCCGCGTCTTTGAAAGTGCTAAGCTCCGTATGCGTGCGTCTTCTATGCGTAAATAGAGCGTAAGATTCGAGCCGCGTGATCGATCGGTCATTTCCTCGTCCCTTTTTGGAACCGTTCCCCCGTCCCGCCTTTCAGATTTTCAGCTTGTCATCCAGCGATCGTTGACTTCCCGTTGAATACCCGGCTCCTCTAGTTTCAGAATTTAGAACGTGATTTATAACTCTCACCTCCCTTTGATGATTCCCCAGATTTATCATTCGCGGCTGACGAAATTCGCGGTGGGCGAAATGGACAGGCTCGTTGGAAAATAGCTTAAGCGAAACAGGACGATCTTAATAGAAAAAGAAAATCGAAATTTAATGCGCTATTTAATTTGGATCGATTGTATGATATAAAGGGTTAATCAACCCTTTGCGCTCGAGGATTTTTTGGCTAAAGAAGGTTACGAGTTGAAAAATTTTCTGCTATAAAGCTGACGATATTTTTTCAGCAGTAGGTAAGAAATCGTATAATAATTAACACGTAGAATTATTTAATTTCGATACCCTGCACTCTGTTACGTTATTTTAAATTTGATATATTAATTAATATCGAGCTTCGAAATTTTATCAAATGGCGACTGAAGGGCGCCTCTCGAGTGCAAAGGGTTAATTCTTTGCACTCCTTTATTCAGTGATTCAACATCAAATTTTATCACAGGAATGTTCCTATTTCTCAGGAAATATTTCTATTCCTACTGTCAATTACATTTCACGTTGTTTGATTATTTATTCACTAAACAAGGAAACGGAAAATAAATAACTACTTAATTACTTAAATATGATTATAATAATACAATTTAAAATAAAATAAAAATATAAATTACAATATTTGAGAGCAATATTTAATATAATCGGTAAACAAAATTCTTTAAAATAAGTAACAATCGGGGAAGTGTCCTGTGAATTAAATTTCAAACAAAATGCTTAAAATAGTAGGAAGTTATTGACAATAAAATTGAGAAATAATTCGGAGTACGAAGAATTAAAAAGAAAAGTATTGGAATTATAGGTTTATAATTATAAAATAACCACGATATGTATAATTCCATTTTCATTTCTTTTATTACGCTAGGAACGTATATCTAGCTTTGAGAATTTCCCTAGGTTTAGTAACTAACTAGTTTCCTTATATCTTCAATTCTTATCTATTGTTTATACAAACTATCTTTCTCCGAACCTTATATCCAACATTGATCTCTGCATACGTCTAACTTATTTTTCAATATGAAAACGCTATTGGAAAATTACGTAGTACAGAGAGCGAACCGTTTCAAAAGACACGGATCACGAGTGATACTTGGTTGCGCCCGAAAGACGTCAACGTCTAAAATGGTACAGCCATATATACAAAATAGATGACGTCTCCTAGACGTCATTGTATGCCAAGGGATAAGTCAGTCTATAATCGGTCCGCGAATATATACGCCTAATCCACGCTGAAATCATGCTTAAATCGTGTTTAATCGTTCCTCGAAGATCCCTCATACTCAGACCCATCGCACCGCCATTTTCATCCCCCGAACGCGCAACATCTCCGCGCGAAAGCAACGAGAGGACAGGAAATGGGGTAAATAAAACGCATAATTTCCATAGAGATGGCGTCGATGGTGTTTGGAAATCTTTCACACCGTAGCTCCCGCTCGGATCCTCCGCTTTGTGCGCGATAATCGCGCGCAAACAGCGGCGCGCAACCCTTTGCGCTTCCGAATCAGCGTGTAATGGGATAGTGTCTATCGGTGGAGCGTGTAACGCGATCAGTGTGCACGCGGCTTTATGCCGGTCGACGGAAATTCGAACGGATAAACGCGGTCGGCCCCACGGTATACCTACGATTACCGTGTGCACTGTTGATACTGTCCGCCATGGCACACATAAATACACACACGCGCATGCCGATTCAAAGCGAAGCGACGAGAGAAAGTCGGGGAAGACGGAGCGGAGAGAGGCGTGGGACAAACGGAGAAAGTCAAAGGGAGAGTCAAAGACGAGAGCGGGAAGCTGACGGATAAAGAGGGCGGTGTGAAAGCTGCGGGAGCTTTTCCAGAGGACACAGGTAGACTTGGTGCTGTGCTATCCGCGTGATCCGACGCTCGACGAAGAACGAAAGTAATTACCGGGAACAATTCGATCCTGTCGCTGTCCCAGCGCCGTTTACCTTCTGGCGTCTGCCACTGATTAAATTGCCCGCCTCTCGTACCGTTTCATTTCGGCACCGACGCCACGATTGGATTCTCGAGTGCGCGTGAGAACGCGTTAGGTGGATCCGTTTATCAGCATTCGCGTGTTTCCCGTGTCTTCTGGGTTAGGAGGATCTAGTCGGCTTGTCCTGGTAGACGGTGCAACCGTGATCCCAGGCTGTAACGAGGATCGAGTGCTCGTGGATTCATAGACCCCTAGCTTTTGCTTAGCCTTGCATCTAGCTTTGGAGGCTTTGAGGATCTCGGAAGTATTGGAATTTTTAGAATTTTTAGTATTTTTAATTAGAAATAGAGTGTCATGATGTTGGACGCTGTACAGGTTACCGAGATTCGCGTTGCATCTTGAGCTGGGTACTGTCAACCACGAATCACGTGGTTTGGAGACCAAAGCATAAACACCGAACGCTCCCTGGCAAGAATAGACTAGGTAAGTAGCTTCTACATGAGCTCTGGAATGGTGCAATCTTTGGAAGATTATAAGTCAGAATTCTTCAATGCTAGACACAATAGGTATGTCGTCTACTCGCGTCACGTCGTTGCATCTTGAGCTAAATACTGTCAACCACGGATGACGAGGTTTGAAGACCTCCAAAGCACAAAATCCAAACGCTCCCTGGCAAGAATAGGCTAAATAAAAAGCTTCCACATGAACTCTGGAATGGTGCAATCTTTGAAAGATTATAAATCACAATTCTTCCCTGTTAGACACAATAGGTATGTCGTCTACTCGCGTCACGTCGTTGCATCTTGAGCTAAATACTGTCAACCACGGATGACGAGGTTTGAAGACCTCCAAAGCACAAAATCCAAACGCTTCCTGGCAAGAGTAACCTCGATAACAGGCTCTTGGATAAAACACCCGGTAGCCTAGGTTTTCCTAGGCAACTCGAAAGAAATTCCGAGACATCATCTGAAGTCAGCAAGGCTGCCAGTAACGAAAAGGCAGCGAATTGGAAAATTGTACTTGGAATAAAAGAAATGTGGAATCCTCGATAAACTAGCGGATGCAGAAGCCGAGAAATCTGGCGTAATCCGAGTACATCCAGGACGACATTTTTATCCGTCGATACGGTATACGTCTTGGCTACCATGCACGTCCTTTGGACCCCAAACTCGCAGAGTCTCTCGGCGTCCGGCGGACGGTAGCGAGTAAGAGGATTCTCCAAGGAAGAACGGCACTCGATCACGAATTAGTAATAAAAATTGGCTTCCGATGGAAATCCAGGCGCAGGTACAAAGATCCCCGTTCGTAAATCAGCGAAACGACGTGGACGAGGGGCAACGACGAAACGAACTTTCCCCATTACGCCAATAACTTGCTGCGATAAAAAAAGGAACGATGGAAGATACGGGAAATTTATTAGTCCCGGACGATGGTATCGAAGGCGTTGCTCGGAGAATTGGGTCGATGGACGTTTAAAGTTCGATACCTCGATGTGCGTCCCCCGTTTCTGGCTTTTATCTGCCCGTGGATCCGCCACCTGTGCGCCCCCTCCCGTTCTGCGTGCCTCTGTAATGGCCCGACGTGCGGCCTGTCGCGTTTCCGGCGCCACGTCCGCCTGCTTTTATCCAGTTTTAATTGGCCGGAACGCCGATAGCGACACTAGCGACTTCGTCGAGAAAATCGTCCAAGGACTCCCCGCTTCGCTTTATTTTTCTCCCCTCTTCCGCCATCGTTGTCTATGAGTGTATAGCATGGGGGCATCGTTCTCACCCTCGTTAGATGGATTCCAAGTTTAATCACTTGCGGTGGCAAGGAATTCACAGACGCGTGTACCAGAACGGTCCAATGTTTCTGTAACAATTGCCTGACGACGTGTGTACCACGTCGTTGGCGATTCTGTGACAAAAGTATTACGACGTGCGTGACACGTCTTTCCTGCGCAAGTGGTTAAGGGTGTTCGAGGATTTTTTTCGCATGTCCTTGGTAAATCCTAAAGAAGAATTGACTGCTTTGGCTATCAGGAGTTCACATTTTTATATCTGAACCCCCCGATCGTTCTTTGTTCTCGCGGGGGGCACGGGTCATGGAACGTTTTCGATGGATTCGATCTTTCTGGAACCGTGATTCGCGACACGTACCCCTACGCCTTGGTGTGTGTGTGGGAATAATAGTTATTTGCTTTGTCAGTGCCATGCGTCGGGCAACGTTCACGATGGTTGTCATCTTTCAGGAACCGCGATTTGCAACCAGCCATCGAATTTTCTGGGTGTTTTAAGGTCGCCACGCCTCCGCTTCCTATGTATAAAATTTTCCAAACTTTCCAATAGGCCTTGTAATTGTAGAATTTTCCAATAGTCTAAGGCAGGGTCTGCTAGGTAGCCTTACCCTAGGGAGTCTACTAGCAGGCCTAGTACAAAACGCATCCCTTCCTTTTCGTTTCCGTTCTGTTTCGCAACGCGGCGTCTTGGTAACGATTGACAACTGACCGTCAAGTTTCATTCAATTTTTGCAACTGTAAGTAGTTCCAGTGCTCCAGTCACCAATGACCACCATAGCCTCCTAGGAAAAACCGTGGCCAGTCATACATGACCAACTTGACAGTCAAAGTGCTAACCCTTTCGCTACTATAGTCATTCAACGTCTGACGTTCACTATATACTAACAGTGACTTAAGTCACCCGTGAACTTTCGCGAACAAAGTATGTATGTCATCTTCATGGTTACCCATCGCAAGCGTTTTCACTTGTTTCACTCTATAAGATTTCCGACTGTCAAAATGACTTAACAGACACACTTTTGGCACTTTCTTGAGAATACGTACGTCCGTAGCGAAAGGGTTAATCGAAGTTTCCAGAACTTTCTGGCAGTCCTCTCGCGAAATATAGGTAGAAAATGAGGGAAGACGTGTTTCCAAACCGAAACAAACCAAGAATAACGTAGCTGTAAACGTTACTCTCGCGTCACTCTTCTCGCGCAATCGACGTTTGCCTTCGTTTCTGTGCGCTGTAACAATGTAGGATTTATCACCGGTTCGTTCGTTTGCCGCGAAACAAACGCACAGTTTGCCGCTGACTTTAACTGCCGCGCGTTTTCACGCTCGCATAAATTACACCTCTGACCGTGTCACGCGCGCGACAGCTCCGCCTCGGCGAGCAATGAGCTTGCGCCGAGACGGCCGCAGGTGCGGATGCACCTCGGAGGACGGTAAATTCGCGGGATTACGAGCGACGTTCACGAGCGGAGAACTGGATCCGCGCGGAACCCGACGACTGACGGCCTTTCAAACCGCCCGCTGCGAGCCAGGCTGCAATTAAACGCTCGCCGCGTGAAAATAGCTCGGCGGGCAAAGACAACACGCGCAGGTGTTTTCGAGATATTCGGCCGAGCGTTTGTCGATTCTTGTCCCGTTGGCGCTTTCGTTACCGCTCCGTTTGTTTGCAGATGTTTGAGGAGGTCCGCGAATTTATTTTGGACCCAGAGAACGGGGGTGCAGAGCTGACGGGTGTCAACGGGAGTTAGGAGCGTTAGAGGTTGGAGTTACAGGGGTCGTCACGGTTCGGGGTTAGAGTGATTCGGGGTCCTCGCGAATCGCGTGGCAGGATTCAAGGTTGACAACGTTTAGGGTCATGGGTGGTATTCATGGGCTTGTCTTGCTGGGCTTGACCCCGAGGATGTCCCGTTTATGCTTGTCACGTGTACGGACTGTCTCTGTTTAGGGGATACGTAGGTTTGTCAGTGTAAATGCGAACAGAAATGGATTGCTTTTGTCGTGTTAATCAATAGTATATTTCTAGACTATATTTCCAAATTCTCAATGTAATTCTCGAAGTATTAGGGGCCTCATAGCATGTCTATTGCATGCATATATGTTCAGACGCAATACGGACTGTCGTTATTTAGGAGGTATGCAGATTTGCCAGTGTAGATGGGAACAGAAATGGTGTGTTCTTATCTTGTTAAGCAATAATACATTTATAGACTATATTTCCAAATTTTCAATGTAATCCTCAAAATATTAGGGCTTCCATAGTATGTCTATTGAGTGCATATATGTTCAAATGCAATACGGGCTGTCTTTATTTAGGGGATACGCACATTTGCCAGTGTATACGGGACAAGAAGTCGACTCTTTCTATCGCTTTAGTCAATAGTACAATTCTAGAGTATATTTCCAAATTCTCAATGTAATTCTCGAAATATTAGGGGCCCTATAACATATCTATTGCATGCATATATGTTCAAACGAAGTATGCATTGTCTTTATTTAGGGGATACGCACATTTGCCAGTGTATACGGAACAAGAAGTCGACTCTTTCTATCGCTTTAGTCAATAGTACAATTCTAGAGTATATTTCCAAATTATCAATGTAATCCTCGAAATATTAGGGGCCTCACAGCATCTCTATTGTGTGCATGTATGTTCAAACGCAGTACGAAGTGTCTCTATTTAGAGGATACACAGGTTTGCCAGTGTATATGGGAACAGAAATCGACTCATTCTATCGCTTTAGTCAATAGTACAATTCTAGAGTATATTTCCAAATTCTCAATGTAATTCTCGAAATATTAGGGGCCCCATAGCATATCTATTGCATGCATATATGTTCAAACGCAGTACGAAGTGTCTCTATTTAGAGGATACTCAGGTTTGCCAGTGTATATGGGAACAGAAATCGAATCTTTTTATTGCTTTAGTCAATAGTACATTTCTAGAGTATATTTCCAAATTTTCAATGTAATCCTCGAAATATTAGGGGCCCCATAGTATGTCTATTGCGTGTACATATACTTCAAACGTGGTTTTCTCGGAACCATTTTTTTTCAAATTGGCGAGGAGGATAGTTCGAAAACTGGGTTACCAATTTACTCGAAATTTAGCATGTATGTACCGTGATTCATGTCCTAGTAGATAAACCTACAAAATAAACTAAATAAATAATTCATACAACCATTTTATATTTACACAAATAGACGTAAAAGTGTTGCAAGAAATCGACTCTTTTCAAAATGGTTTTATTTTTACAAATTTCGATTTTTTCATACCTTTAAAAGTTCATAGACTAAGTACGTTCGTAAAGAATAAGAAAATTGTTTATATTTCCGTTTTGTTTATATATCCAAATACGGGGAGATCTACAACTCCTGCCAACTTTAAATCTTGTTATATGACATACACGCTGTTATAATTCCAAATTGCAACATTTCCCGAACTATACAAAATATTTCTTTTATACTCCTATAGTTACTTAATAAAACCTCGTACT
The DNA here is from genome assembly GCF_001483705.2 of Eufriesea mexicana. Lineage (NCBI taxonomy): Eukaryota > Metazoa > Arthropoda > Insecta > Hymenoptera > Apidae > Eufriesea > Eufriesea mexicana. The sequence continues at coordinate 403,855 of NW_016908280.1, read as the reverse complement.
TTTCAAAATGATCAACCAAATACTTTCTCCGAAAAAAATTCCCAAAGATACGCAGATTTTCAGCGTTCTATCCCAGGATAACTCACCAAAACACCAATATATTATATTATGACAAGTCGTCGTGATCGTGGTAATAAGTACGAGAAGCATATCCCGTTCGTGATAAGCTCGTAAAACTTTTTTTTAATTTACATCTTCTTCGTGACGACAGTCGAAATCATGACGCCTCATATCGTGGTGCGATACTTTACGTGCGTCATCTTCGAAATTCCATGACGTGTCAACCATCGTTCACTCCGATTAAAAAATTAAGATAAGCATTTGCTTATACCTCGAGTCACATCCCGAGGTCATAATTATGTGCACCCGATCATGGACCAAAACCTTTATAAGGCTGTAGAAGGTCAACGTGGACCGAGGTTATCGTTGTTAGAGATTGAGACTCACTTTGCCGTTATCATTCGACTTATCGTTACTGGGAACGTCACAATGCCAAGTTAGAGTAGTATCCAGAATTATCGCGATCTAAGGTTGTTGCTATTAGAGGTCATCGATACTCCGGGATCTTACAACGCGTGTGTTGCGTCCTGAACACTGCTACTCGCTCGGGGAGCTTCGCGGGGTTGTAAGGCCCGTTTACACAGATGCGACAATGTTGCGGGATGCGGCCTACTCTAACTTGATAGAGCTAGGTCTGGTTATGGTTGAACTGCAGAGAGTTCTATAGTAGACTGTTTCCAGCGCTGAGTCCTTGGTAGGTCTCGATGATGAGAGTATGGTCGTCTTGGAGTTGTGGGGGTCCTCCCCTACCATCATTAGATGGCAGCTAGTCGTAGGTATCCTCCAATGGCGGCGTAGCTATTTAAGTAGAAGGGACGGTAGGAAAAGGAAGGGATGCGTTTCGTCCCGGGCCTGCTAGCGGACTTATCAGTAAGGCTACCTAACAGGCCCTGCTTTAGACACTGGGCTACTATTGGTAGGTCGGGAATTTATATATATAGGAATTAGAGGTTTTCCGAGGACTTGCGAGAAAGTCCTCGAAGACGGAATCCATATAGTGGCGAGGGTTGGAATGATGGTCGCTACAGAGTTTTTAAGAAGAATCCTTTTTTGGTGGTTTTATAAGCTTCCTCTGTCAACTGATTGGCTGGTATGATATTGGGGGTGTATGCTAACTTCAGCGTCTTTCGGTGGTGGTGGTTGTTTAAATAATCTGGGTCTTTGTACCTATCTTAAGGGTGATATATTGTTGCTTGTTACGGTTTACCCAAGCGGTGGTTTAGGTGACAATTAGTGATAGAAGTCAAGGGACGCTGGCAGTAAGGATATAAACCAGTCCTCCACTTGACCTGGGACATTGCGGTCCTAGGGCCGCAGCAGTAGTATGGTAGTGATGATTGTCCAGTTTCCTTGGGATTTTTAGGAGAACTCTCTCGTGACTACTCTGTCAATGGTTTTATACGTTTCGTCTATTTTACTGATTGGTCGGTGCAAATGTAAAAGGTAGGTGTGTGTCATTCTATTGATTGTGAATAATATTGGGGGTGTGTGCTAGTTTCGACGTCCTGCTGGAGTGGTGGAAGTTTAAACAATTTGGGTCCTTACTACGGTTTACCCAAGTGGTGGCTTAGGTGACGATGAGGGTATACAAGCATGGGACGCTAGCAATAAGGATGTAAAACAGTTCTTCACTTGACCTGGGACATTGCGGTCCTAGGGCCGCAACAGCGATTGACACTCGGACCGATCACACGGACGTCGCGATTGACAGGCGAATTTTTCCCAGATTTCTTGATCCCACTGAACTTCTGCGCAAAGCTTCTGCACAGAGCTTGGGCACACAGCGATGCACGACGTATCGCAACGTTGAGCCGAAAGCGTTTTGGGGCAGAAGCCCGGGTAACGTTGTGTGCTCGGCATGCAAAGTAAACGATTGTCGTTATCGTGTTTCTCGTTCGTTCTATTTGTCGAAATTAAATATTGGCCAGGAAATATCTCGGCGTACCGACAGAAACAGTTCTTCTCTCTCTCTCTCTGCGTGTCCCTCTCCTCTTCTCTTTTTCCTTTTCCGGTCAGTAAAACGAACTTTCCAAACACGATGCGTCTCGTTTTAACATTTCCACGCAGATGAACGCGGTGAACAGGTATTTGTATGGAAATTGAATGGAATAGATTTTTTGCTGGCAAAGGGAATTGTTATTTTGGCAATCCACCTCGTTCTCTTCACTCTCGTTTCCGTCTCTCTCCCTCGCGCGCGCTCTTTGTCCACCCCTCTTCGTCTCCTTTTTGTTTTTTAATGGACGCAGCATCGTGTAACGCTCCGACAAAAATGCTGTACGTGTACACCCGGTACATGTATCTCGTTCGTGACTCGTATATCATCGGCGAATATCAAATTTTACCTCCTATATTCCCGGCGATAAAAATGACCAGCTTGCACCGGACAAATATTCTCCATAACGGATAGCCATCCCGCCTCGAATCAACGTTGGTTCACGCGTCTCTGATTTCCCTGGCCCGTCACGCTCGAAATTGAAAATCTACCCCCAGTTTACCCCGAGTTTACCCCCAATTCACCACCGTGTCTCGAGTCCGGGGTGCTAACTGTGAGGTGGTCCAGTGGGTCCTCCGCTTATTTGTCAAATCTTCGCGGACTTATAAAAAGACATCGTGAGATGTCAATAATCGAAAGGTACTATATTGGATTTCGACGAACTTTATTATGCGAAAGGGAGCTGAGGGGGTGCTAAGAAAACGGTGTCACTCTTAGGAAAAGGTGTATAACGCTTATTGGTTGCCAAAGAACTGACCTTTTGCAGCCCTAGTCCACGCGTGTCATGGCCCTATCACGGGACAATTACGATGAAGTAAGGAGAACAACGTTCGGTCAACTTTTAAATAGAGACTAACACGGATAACTGTGTATAGTTATTGAAGGTCTCGCGAAGGTATAACACGGTGGAGTTGTACTGTGCAGAATGCGTTATATTCGTGCCCAGGTGCGAATATATATATGCGGGACTGTATGTTAGGGAAAGGGCATGTTTTAGGGAAATATTGGTTGACAGAGGGTTGGCTATCGATGGACTTTATTGTGTTTCGGATGACTTGACTCAGTTTTGGTGTTTTAGTATTATATCCGTAATAGGGAAAGGGGTTGAAGAGATGAGAAGAGACACCCGTTGACACAGGATTGACTCCTGAGTTATTATCCTGCATTTTGGACGTTGACTATGCACGATGAGGACGGCTTCACAGTCCATTACTCGTAATGACATAAACCAGACTCTCATTCACGCGGGACCCTCAATATTCCTCAGAGGGGAAACAAAATGGTTTCCTTTTTCGCATCTACGGATGCGTTTCTACGCTTCCTTTCGTTACTCGGACTGTGACAACCGAGAGGCCACAAGATGGCGTATGAATTCGTGGAGGTTGAGCAACGAGGTAATAACCGGTCCGCACCGATCACCGTGGCTGTCATAAGCCACCGCAGACTGCTCGGCCTGGTTTCGCAAGCGCGAACTCGCGCGACGGTGAGTCAGGCGAGTAAAATCGGCCGCGTGGAGGACCTCGGCCGATCATCCGCGATCGTGATCCACTTATCCGTCTTCCGACTCGCGTCTAGCCTCCGCGAGACAAACGGGTACCAGCTGCGTGCCGAGGCGCAGCCTAATCGCCGCCTTTGCATTCGTCTCGAAATTTGCATAGCGGCGAACTAGATCAAACGTAACGTCGTTAAGAGCTACCTCTGACCGCCATCTCTCGTAATCTACTTATTCCCTCGCCTGACTCGCTTTTATAACGGATTAGACTTACCAACTTTGCTCCTAACTTCGCCACGGGGTTAGAAAATATCGTCACGATCACTGGACGAGTTGTTCGATCGCGAGTGCTGTAACGATTTGTTGTTTTATAATAGCGAGTGCTGTAACGATTTGTTATTTTATAATAGCGAGTGCTCGAACGATTTCTTATTCGAAATTTTATTCAACACGTTTGGCACAAGATTCGAGTAAATTCAAATTCGAGGACTCTCCAGGTCTGCAAGTTTTGGCAATTAAACCGCAGTGCAAGGGCTTCATCGAGTTAGAGAGTTTTATCTTGATTCGACTCGGTTAGGTCACGATTTATTTATTCTTTGTCAGCCTCGACTCACGGTTTCACAGAAGACCTAGATCGTAGATACGTCAGCAGAGGCTGACGCAAAATTACGTCTATCACCAGTGACGTAGCCCCGCGTCTCGTCAGAGGCTATAGCTAGCCTGTCTCTGACCCAAAATTGCGTCGCATAGCGCAACGCGACGGAGAGTCCAAAAATACCGCGCGAAGCTCCGCGTGAAAATCGCTTTTTAAATTCGAGATAACGAATACCTCGTCTGTGAACACCTCTCAGCGAATTTCCCCATTCGGGAGCTCTATTATCGAACTTAGAAACTGATCGATGGCAGTCACCTGTCTAAGCTTAGAGACAAACGAACGATCAAAATTGAACAAAAATTGGTTGACTAGTTGGACAACAGTCTAGTGGACGCTGATAAACCGAAAAATCCTAATCCCTAATTGAAATTTCGAAAATATAAGCGATAACAGGCGTCTTGACAACTATTTGTACTTCCGTTGCTATATCTCGCAAACGAATGCTCAAAATTGAACAAAAATTGGTAGACTAATTAGACAACAGCTTTCTAAGCTTATAGCGACCCTTGGTCCAGTCGAAACTCCCATAACCTTCCTCAATCTACGATCTATCGTACATCAAACTTGAAAATTCACGCGTTAGAGCGACCAGGTCGCGGGACCGATCCCCGATCGTCTGACCAGGGGTTCTCTCGACTCGTCCATTCTCTCCGTGAAATTTCCCGGGTCTTTCGGGTAACAAAAGGCGTGTGTGCTCGTGGATCAGGACGCTAAGTAACCGGCGTGCGGTGGAAACGAGTCGTGGTACGTCGCGAGCCGCTAAAAGCACGGCAGCGTTCGGTCGCGACGATGACGAGCGCGGAAAAGCTCTTTGAAACCGTGCACGCCGCAGCGTGCGCTTTGACTCCTGAACTTTAGAAGCTTTCAGGCTCGAGTCGGTGTACAAGAGACGCGGGGGAAGAGGGCGGAGGGCGATAAAACAAGTTGCGCGCCGGTGTCTAGCGGAGCGTTTTCGCGCAGGCCGGCAGACGAAATAAATTGCTCGATGCGAAAAGCTCGTGCTGGAAATTAAGCTGGCCTCTTATCGCGACTTCGCCTCTGCTTCGCTGCGGCCTATTGTTCGCTCCGACTCCTATCGATCCTTCCGAACGTCTTCCTTTATTTTCCGCTCGATTGTTCGATCCTCCATTCAGTCGACGCTCTAGCAACGCGAACTCGCCTCGAGAGTCTTCGCGATCTTTGCCATCCTCGAATTAGGCTTGCCGGTTGGACGCCGGATGGAGGGGGAAAATCTCGTTGTTTTTGGCAAATTTGTTTGACATTGTTTGACACGTGTGGCAAAGCTTACTCTTTGCACCCACTATCAATTCGAGGAGGATTAGAGGAGGTTCGAGGTTCCTCGAAAGCACTCAGTTTTCGAATTACTGATATCTATGTCTGAAACATGGGTCAGCTAGGTGGCACCTTACCGAAGAAAGGCCGCTGGCAGGCCCAGAACGAAATGCATCCCTTCCTTTTCTGTTCCTTTCCTCTTTTCTTTCGATAGCTTCGATAGTTTTCGTTGGAATACAACGATTCTATTTTGCTTAGCTCGGAGTGGGCCCACCGAAAGTGACTATCTCAGAGGCGTGGTCACATTGGACCTTCATTTCCACCACTTTTCGATCACAGATGCGACTGCGTATTTTTTCTATTATTCTTTCTTTCTGTTCAGTTCATTTCCAGCCCTCACAGTGTGATATAATCGGACAGTATAGTAATTGTTATAGTAATAAATATAGTTCTATTTTCCCTCGTAGAACAATTATATTTTGCTATAGGTTGGGATTTGAGGACCGAAATTTGAATATTCGAATCAATAAGCGGGGATAATTATGATGGCTGGTTTATAATTTCAATGGTTGGTTAATCATTGCGACGGTGGGTTGTAACTGGAACTCGTGTTACATCGAGTTTATCATTTTTTCGAATGCTTTTGGCCGAGTTTTACGAAGTTGGATAACGTTTGACTGCGCGGATGTACGCGGTTTTTCCGTGCCTGGTATTCCACGAGCACGGAATTTTGTTCTGTTTGGAAAGTTTGATAGAGTGCACGGAAATGTCATTTTTGAAGTACTCGCTTTTTTCTGATTCTTTGACGTCGTCGCCATTATGTGTCTCCTGCCTCTCTCCGCGTAATGCAAATTTAAGGCAAATTCCGCGCCGTGGATTTTCGCTAAATGGATTAACTCGGCAAAACGAAAGGTAGAAATTCAATTTAAATATAAAATATCAAGCATCGTTCTAGCATGTTACCGCTGTAACCTGTAAAAATTCGAAAACTGGAGTTAATCGCAAACACGTTGGCTCCGTTTACAATTTCCAACCTAAAATCCTATTTCCCCTTTCATCCCCAAATCCGACCAAGAAAGACCGAGGGAAATGAAAAATTCTCGAGACCCGATTCGAAAATTCGACGGTCTGATATTTCTACGATATATATCGAATCGAAAATTATTGTGGATTCTAACAATAAAATAACTACGATATATATACAGAGTGTACCTATAATATACTATGCTTTATTTATTCGAAAACAATATATATGTACGTGTATGTAAAATTTCCATACATTGTATTAACCTCCTACTTGGTATGAATTTGTCATAGCAATCCACACAAAGACGAGTTACTTTCGTCACGCGAGTAAAATTATACTCAATACAAATTCTAACACAGATAAAATTGGTACAAATCCTAGGAGCTTCTATAATTAAAAACCACACAGTGCAAAACGTTGATCTCAAAGCTCGCTGAAAATTACTATATCGCCTCGTGCATAAATATTTCCATGCAACTGCCTTCATCGATATACAGGGTGGGTCACCACATATTTCCATCTAAATGTACGTCATTATTATTACGCATAGCGAAAAATGTTTCAGATGAAGTTGAATGGTTTTGAGAGCGGCATATTCTGATGGTACTAGCTTTTTCTAGATAGACGTATAAAGGATAAGATATGAAGGTTATTAATATTTTTTTTAAATGGAATCATATATTTTTTAGTACATCAGCTGATGCTCCTTGAACGTGACCCGGTTCGCCTAAACCCCCAATTCTTATCGAATGTTCTAGGAATTTTTTAATAATAATAATAATAATAATAATAATACTTCATTAACGGACAGAAGTCTTTTAGTATACAATAAAAATAGTATAATGAAATATGCAGTAATAACGTAGTAGTATAGTAATATAGAAAGTAATAGAATAAGAAATAATTAAAGAAAAGAAAAAAATAAATATAAATATTAAACCTTTGCACTCGGCGATTTTTTCGTTGAAAAATAATTAAAAATAGTAATTCGAAGACTCGCTGCCATAAAGTCGACGATATTTTTAAAATAGCAAATAAGAAATCGTATGCAAATTAAGACGTAAAATTATTTTGCTTCGATATTCCACGCATCCTTGGGTAATTGTAAATTTGATATATTAATTAAGATTCATCTTTAGAATACGATTAAATGGCGACTGGGAGGTGCCTCTCGAGTGCAAAGGGTTAATAAATATCTTCTAAATTATATCTAATATAAATAATTAATAATATCTAATATCTCCTAATAATTTATATCTTCTAATAATAATATCTAATATCCTGTAATAATTTGTATCTTCCAAATTATTTACTTATATCTTATCTCCTAGATTGATTTTTATCTTCAACTAAACTTATCTTTTCGACAAAAATGTCAGCAGTATCGCGTTAAAAAGTAATTCCAACGTATCCATCATCATCCTCATCGATGTTAGCTCGTTGCTCGCACTGGTTCCGTGTTTTACCCGCCGCCATCTTTACTTCCAGACGTTCAACCCCATTCGAAATCGACGCACGTTCCCTTTCGCTCGCTAATCCGTCCGCGCAACGACGATCCCGTTAATCCCCTTCGCCACCGAGTTCTCGAAGAAGTTTCCCGTTCACGGTGCTCCTCGGCAAGGTAGCCGAGGGAGCGTCGCGGGCCACGCCAGGGGTCGGCTTTCCCTATTCGCAGCGTCGCGACGCGTCGAGGCAACCGTCTGCCGCGATCGATCCATACCCCGGAGAATTCCATTAGCTTTACGACGCGCCGATTTCGGACCGCGTTAATGGAAAACGCGGACTCTGCCGGAAACGAATTATTCGAGAGCATTGCCGCGAGCTTTCACCCGTTGCATCCTTCGCCCGTGCTCCTGAATATCCCGGGAAAATCGCCGCCGATTCGAACCACACCGAAGCGAGTTTTGGATTAAGCCCCGTTCACCACGCAAATGTTTGAATTTTCCCGGCTTTGGGACACGGGATACGGTTGTCACTCTACACCGTGCTGAAGGATCTGCTCCGGTTTTGGAACCCTTTTGGGTCACTGTATTTTGGCTATTAATTAATTAAGGTTTTTCGGTGTCGAATTAAGTACGAATTGCGAACATTATAATGGCGAGTCTGTGTCGCGAATTCTTCGAAATCCTCTCGAATTTCGCTATTGCAATTATGCGATTGTAATTTTATTTTACGCGTTTTCGCATAAGTGCATAAATTCCAAGAATTTTTTGAATTTTTGTCTGATTTTAATTGCGAAAATTATAATGGCGAGTCTACGTCGCGAATTCTTCGAAATTCTCTCAAATTTCGCGATTGTAATTGTATTTTACGCGTTTTCGCATAAGTGCATAAATTCCAAGAATTTTTTGAATTTTTGTCTGATTTTAATTGCGGACATTATAATGGCAAGTTTACGTCGCAAATTCTTCGAAATTCTCTCGAATTTCGCGATTGCAATTGTGCGATTGTAATTGTATTTTACGCGTTTTCGTAGAATTGCATAAATTCCAAGAATTTTTTAAATTTTTATCTGATTTTAATTGCGAAAATTATAATGGCAAGTCTACGTCGCGAATTCTTCGAAATTCTCCCGAATTTCGCGATTGCAATTGTGCGATTGTAATTGTATTTTGCGCGTTTTCGCATCAGTGCATAAATTCCAAGAATTTTTTGAATTTTTGTCTGATTTTAATTGCGAAAATTATAATAGCGAGTCTACGTCGCGAGTTCTTCGAAATTCTGTCGAATTTTGGGATTGTAAGTAGTAACAATTGTGCGATTGTAATTGTATTGTACTCGTCTTCGCATAAGTGCATAAATTCGAAGAATTTTTTGAATTTTTATGTGATTTTATCGCGGACGATATAGATGTACAGTGATTAACTATGTAGATTCAAAGGTCAGTTTAAAGTATAACTTTTTGTAACAAGGATTGAATTTTCCGATAATTTATTAAAGATACATTTATTTCATCGAGATGAAATCGTTTCATAAACACTTTTGCGATTATCGAAATATTTAACAACGCAGAGAAGGATTTGCGAATTGAAATAATATACTACGTAAATTGTCGAAAATGAAATTCCTTGATACTTATGCACTGTAGAAGCTGCCTTCAGTTATCATTTAATTAAATTTTGAAGATCGATATTAAATAATAAAGCAAATTTAAGATAATGTAACAGTGTGCGAGGTATATAAATCAAATAATTTTACGTGTTAATTATTATATGATTCCTTATTTATTGCTCAAAAAATATTCGAATCTTTGAATTTCTACTTTTCTCTAGTCAAAAAATCGTAAAGTGCAAACGGTTAATCGACAAATACAATATTTGCATAGGCCCCTTAAAATTTAATTATTCAGTCACCATTTGATAAAAATTTGAAGATCTATATTAATTAACATATGAAATTTAAATAATTATTAAATAATTCTACGTGTTAATTATTATACGATTGCTTATTTATTGCTCAAAAAATATTCGAATCTTTGAATTTCTATTTTTCTTTAGCCAAAAAATTGTAAAATGCAAAGGGTTAATCGTCAAGTATAATATTTCTCCCCTAAAATTCAATTCTTTAGTCACCAATTGATAAAAATGTGAAGATATATATATTAATTAACATGTGAAATTTAAATAATTATTAAATAATTCTACGTGTTAATTATTATACGATGTCTCATTTATTGCTCAAAAATTATTCGAATCTTTGAATTTCTACTTTTCTCTTGCCAAAAAATCGTAGAATTCAAGGGTTAGTTAATAACTGCAATATTTATTTACCCTATTCAATTGAAATTTAATTATTCGTATAAATTTCGTCCTATATAAAATTCCAAAAACAATTCCTCACGTAATATCTTTAATTTTATCGAATTCTCCGACGATGAACGTAGTCTCATGACTCGACTGTCCCCTATAGCTGTGACATATGCTCGTATAACTAAGTTCGGCGAACAGTATGTAATACTAATCGACGCGTGATTCATCGTACGATCGGACCATGCTGTGATATTTATTCCAAGCGTAAACGCGTTTTAATTATGCAATTACCGAGACATGTTTACACCAATAAGAATAATTCCGTCTTCGAGCCAATCGCTGGCGATTAGCCGTGTAATCATCGACTGCCGATTTACGCGTTGATTGACGAGGAAACTGATAAATCGATGCGTCGATCGTCGCGGAAATCGACGAATTGATACGTTGATCGTCGCGAAAATCGATGGATCGGTGTATTGATCGACGCAGAAATCAATGGATCGGCGCATTAATTGTCGCGAAAATCGGCTGAATCAACGCGTTGATCGTCGCGGAAATCGATGGATCGGTGCATTGATCGACACAGAAATCGATGGATCGATACATTGATCGACACAGAAATCAATGGATCGGTGCATTAATCGACACGAAAATTGATGGATCGATATGTTGTTCGACACAGAAATCGATGGATCGGTGCATTAATCGACGTGAAAATCGATCAATCGGTGCATTGATCGTCGCGGAAATCGATGGATCGGTGCATTAATCGACGCGAAAATCGATCAATCGGTGCATTGATCATCGCGGAAATCGATGGATCGGTGCATTGATCGATATGAAAATCGGTTGAATCGTCGCGTTGATCGACGCGGAAATCGATGGATCGGCGCGTTTATTCGATCCACCATTTGATCCATCTTTCGATCCATCATTCGATCCACCATTCTATCGATCATGAGATAGGATAAATAGGATCGATGGTTCGCTGTACTCGCGTCGCAGGATATTAGCGAATTGAAGTCTTCTCCGCTCGACGCGTCGTCGAATGAATGAGCCAGCGTGATCGCTTCGCGTCGAACGATGACACTGCAATTATCCACGCTGAATTACACAGCAGACTAATCCCGGCTTATCTAATTACGCTCGTTAACTCGGCCGCTGGCGCACGCGTGCACCGAGCGAGATTAATCGAGATTTTCGCGATCGAAACCTGCGAAATTGCATCCACGGCGAATTCCCTTCTTCCCTTTGATTTCGTCCCTTTACTCTGTAATTAATATACTACTCTTTGGTCCAGCCATTAGGTTAATTAAACAGTATACAAATTTTACGAGTATTCAATTATATTCCGCCTTCTTAATTTTTATTAAAAATATCTACAGAGTAGGACGAAGACTGATCGCTATAATTATTCCTGCAATTTGCGAATCTGTTGCGAAATTTGTCGGATCAAGATTAATATTATTTAGTAGAACAAATTTAGGATATTTGAATTTAACCGAATTTTTTTTCATGGAATGGTTAACGAATTTAGGATAATTAGGTTCATATCGTACAAGGTCATCGAAGGTCATTGAAAGCTGTGGAATTATAGAAATATTTTATTACCCTTGAATTTATTCTGTTAAATAGTATAATTAAAGGAATAATACACATCAGAAAAGACTCTTCTGAATTTTCTTTGAATTTTTAAACAAAATACCCTCATTGTTGAAAAAAAAATAGTTGAAATAAATTCTTCGATTATAATACAAGGAGAATTTACTGATTTCATAGAAAATAAACTGAAATTACTTCTCCATTTAAAAATAAATGCTGTTTAGTTTATTAAATAATAATTTTAAAAGGAATTTTGTTTTGCTGTTACATAGGCTCCAGACAAATCTGAAAAATAATAGCGAAATAATATAGAAACGAGGCGCTCATGTGGAAATCCAACTCCGCAAAACATGGAATATAAATTTATTTTAAACACATTTCAGGAAGTTAAGCATCGGTTAAATATTCGGTGCTCAAAATTTAGACAAATCCAGAAAAGCGGTGTTAATTGCTTCCCCTGTGTACGGCTCAAATACCGAACAAAATTTTTTCCCTCCCTGCTTCGTTTTCGAGAAAATTACGTTCCAAAATTCGCTGTGTACACGCGTCTGTTAGTCTACCGTTTCCATCCCATTAACACTAGGTTCACGAACGTTTTCCGTATATCTATTTCTAGGGGCACCCATCAAATTGACAGCTAAAGAAAACCAGGTATTAAAAAAGAAAGAAAGAAGAAAAATTTGTTTAATTTAAAAACAATTACAATATTAACAGACTTGATATAAATCAATACTCTATAATTAGGGTAACCTCAATTATTGGTTCCACAATTAACACCTTGTTGATCGCAATTTGACACAGAAGCAATGTCGTGTCACTGGCTATTATTTTGTAATCCAATCTTCAAAATCACTTTCACACGCAATATTCTATATATCGCTCTGGGTTTTATAAATTGAAATAGATAATGCAAGTGCAATGACGAGTTAACTCGTCATCGATCAACAATGTGTTAAAGTTTGTTAAAGTTAAACAATTGGTCCTCAGTGTTACTGACTCATATTATAATGGCTCATAACTATACCTACTTTGGGACTTAATATACATAGACAACTATTACGTCATTGCACAGATACTTACATACCTCCTACTTAGTATACACCGCGAGGCCCACTGTGCAATAGTACTTCAGGACTGCCATAGACTATAAACAGTAGAAACAGGCGTCCCTGTACAAATTTCCATCATCCTTGTGTGGGGATCCCCACCACAGGGGTTTATTAATAATTTATATTGAGGTCTTCTTTGCCAAGTATGATCTCTCTTACATACCTCCGACTTAGTACACACCGCGTGGCGCACTCTGCAATAGCACTCCGGAATCGGCATAGACTACAAACAGCAGAGACAGGCGTCCCTGTACAAATTTCTATCATCCTTGTGTGGGGATCCCCACCACAGGGGTTTATTAATAATTTATATTGAGGTCTTCTTTGCCAAGTGTGATCTCTCTTACATACCTCCGACTTAGTACACACCGCGTGGCGCACTCTGCAATAGCACTCCGGAATCGGCATAGACTACAAACAGCAGAGACAGGCATCCCTATACAAATTTCCACCATCCTTCTGTGGGGATCCCCACCACGGGGGTTTATTGGTAATTTATGTTGACGTCTCCTTTGCCAACTGTATTGTCTCCTATGATTCCTTATGATGGGCTGGTATCCTATGGTGCTGGCCTGTTGGTATCGCCGTGGTCGTCGTTGCTATTGATAGGGTAGCATAGGACGATGGTAGAAGGACGACAGGAAAAGGAAGGGATGCGTTTCGTCCCGGACCTGCTAGTCGACTCCTCATTAAGGCTACCCTAGCAGGCTCTGCCTAAAACCAGGGATACTTTAATAGGAACTTCTATTTAAGGGAAGTCGAGGCTTCACCGAGGACTTGCGAGTGTGGGGGTCCTCCCCTACGGTCGTTGATGGTATAGGCTGGCGCAGGTATACTCCGTGATGTGGGTGTAGTTAGAAGGGACGGTAGGAAAAGGAAGGGATGCGTTACGCCTCGGGCCTGCTAGTGGACTCATCGGTAAGACTACCATAGCAGGCCCTGCCTTAAACCGGGATACTTTAGGCGGCTAATATCTAATAGGAACTTCTATTTAAGGGAAGTCGAGGCTTCACCGAGGGGTCCGAGTGTGGGGGTCCTCCCCTACCGTCGTTGATGGTAGGCTGGCGCAGGTATACTCCGTGATGTGGGTGTAGCTATAAGGGACGGTAGGAAAAGGAAGGGATGCGTTACATCTCGGGCCTGCTAGCGGACTCATCGGTAAGGCTACCCTAGTAGACCCTTCCTTAGACTGGGATACTATTGCAAGGACTTGCGAGAAAATCCTCGAAGTCGGAATCCATCACGTAGTGGCGAGGGTGAGAATAATGGTCGCTACACGCAAAAGTCCTCGAACCTCCTTGAAATAGGAATCCATCTACGTATATTTACATTTCATCCAATTCTGATAATCATTAAAAACTTAATAAACGAAAATGAGATTGAAAAGAAAAAATTGGAAAGAGCAAGCGAGGAATAAAATATGGAAGGTATAGTGCATCGACGTGCTCTTAGGGTGACGGCGACGCGTCGCGTCGGTTGTTCGAAATTGATAACCGTTTGAGCGTCGTTCGAGCGTCGTCTTGGCGAAAATGTTCATCGACGGCGCGTTTTATTGCGACATAGGCGCCCCCCGCGAAGCAGCGGAACAAAGGCAGCCGCGACCTACATTGATAAGCAAAACGCCCGACGTCGGGTAACTCCGCGGACGACGTCGGCGAAACGTGCGGGAATAGTAAACAATTGGCTGAAATAGCGTAATTATTTATCCAAGGAAAACTGGGCCTCGTTGCTTCCACTTCGATTCCGCCGCGCTACCTCGCCGACCTCCAAGAACTCGTCGCTTCGGCTATTTACGAGATACACCCGGCCGCCATTTTCTCTCAAAAATTCCCTTTCCCGGAAAGTCCTCGGAGGCAGAAGTTACAGAGAAATCGGAGATTTCGGGTGAAATAATTCGTCGATGCTTCAAGAAGTTGCAGACCTTCCGCGGTACTTGGCAACCCGGAAGCCAAGGTTCTCGTGTTTTATGACTTTTATCTTGTTTGCTTATCATAGCTCTCTTGCTTGGCTACTGTTATTTTATTGGTATCCGTGTCTCTCGTTGAAACGAAACGCGAGATTCACGGTATGCTTCTTGGCAGCAAAATCTGTACCATTTTTACAGATTACAGGGATTTTTGGTACACGAGAATTGGGAATATTTTCGGCTTGCCGTGATTCGTCGTGCATTTAAATTCCTGACATTTTTCATTAAGTACGAGGGAAGAGATCGTCCAAAATTGTTAAAAATTTGTCCCTATATTTGTTTATATATTTTCCGTCGAGGCAAAAGAAATTTATGGATATTTTTTAATTGCCACTTATTTTGTAATTGGAAATGTTAAATATTTGCAATATAAAGTTTTACTTTGCAAAATTTCACTGTAATTTGTAATATTTTCTACCCCCGACGAAGGAAGAAGTCTCCAAACACGATCGTTAACGTTAAAAATTCATCGTAGTATATATATGCGTTTGCAGGACCAAAGAAACATCCCTTGCCCTAATTCGCAAATATTTTCAACCCCTTGTAACTCTCGATATTTTTCATCCCTCATGACTCCAGTTACCAGAGAGATCCCCAAACAGGATCGTTAATATCGTTAAAAAATTCATGGAAATATATATTTCCCTAGTCTAAAACAAATTTCCATCCCCGGAATTGACGAATGTTTTTATTATATTTGCCATAATTCGCGATAGTCTTCGCGAGTTACCCCCTTGTGGAGGAAGAAATCAGCGTAGTGCAATCGATGGGTAACGTTACAAAATTCATCGAAATATATATTTCCCTAGTCTAAAACAAATTTCCATCCACGGAATTGTCGAATGTTTTTATTATATTTGCCATAATTCGCGATAGTCTTCGCGAGTTACCCCCTTGTGGAGGAAGAAATCAGCGTAGTGCAATCGATGAGTAACGTTACAAAATTCATCGAAATATATATTTCCCTAGTCTAAAACAATTTTCCATCCACGGAATTGTCGAATATTTTTATTATATTTGCCATAATTCGCGATAGTCTTCGCGAGTTACCCCCTTGTGGAGGAAGAAATCAGTGTAGTGCGATCGATCGGTAACGTTACAAAATTCATCGAAATATATATTTCCCTAGTCTAAAACAAATTTCTATCCCCGGAATTGACGAATGTTTTTATTATATTTGCCATAATTCGCGATACTCTTCGCGAGTTACCCCCTTGTGGAGGAAGAAATCAGTGTAGTGCAATCGATGGGTAACGTTACAAAATTCATCGAAATATATATTTCCCTGGTTAAAATAAATTTCCATCTCCAAAATCGACGAATGTTCCTACCATATTTACCATAATTTGCAATATCCTCCGCGAGTTAGTTCGCCCGGACGAAGAAATCAGCGGGGCACGATCGATCGGCAAGGTTTACCCCAATTTCTGGCCACGTCGCGGATGACGGGTGTTCTGGAGGTTCGAGGGTGGCCGAAAGTTTGCCGGTGACCGAGAACCTTTTCCGGCGATCGATTATCGGAGACCTTTATCGCGTGGCCGGACGCTGATAACGCGGCGCGGTTCGACGAACCTCGATTGGACGCGTCGGAAGCACGACGAACTTGGCCAGAACGCGCAACGAGGCCGTGCATCGTTCGAGAATCGTTCCTTTGAACTTTCGAGCTTTGACGGGCAGCCGTCCAACTTTTGCCGTATAAAGCGTGCCCGCCACTCGTAACTCGCGCGGCACGTTCCTCCGCGTCTTCCTTCCCACCACGCGTCCACACACCGGGGTGTCTGCGATCCTCCTTCCCTTTGCACCTTTCTCCTCGAGCTTTCTTTCCGGCTACCACCCGCCATTCCTTTCTTCCACGCTGTCTTCCTGCTTCGTTACGCCAGGGATGATCAGTGGTGATCAGAAGGGGTCGCGGAGGGGGTTGAAAGAGGCTTCAGTGGATTTTAGAATTTTTTAATTTTTTAACACTTTCAGTGTCATGTACTTTTTATACAGTATGCTCAGGGACCCATGATAAAATTTCCAGTATTCTTAGTGTATCCTAAGAATTCAGTGCATTTCAGAATTTTTTCATTTTTTAATACTTGGGGTGCTCAGGAGGCCACGATAAAATTTACATTAATCTTAGGATATAATGATGACTTAGCAAACAATATGGTAAAGAAAGAAAATGAATGATGCAAATTATTAATGTTTATTATTCAAAGTTCCCTATTTATTTACGTTGTTCAAATATTCAAAAATTGGTTGGAATAAAATAAATATATATTTAAAAAATTAGTATCGTAGGACACTGATGACCACCAGGTCCCACTGAGGACCATCATGGCAGTCAACGTGTTAAGCTATGGTGCTTGAGTCTTTTAGTTCCATAATTTCTCTAAATTTCTAATAACAATGTCGAAATAAAATAAATATCGTGAATTTTAAAAATTGGTACCACTGGTCACTGATGACCACCGTGGCAGTCAACGTGTTAAATTATGAAGTATCGGGTTTTGGGGGTGGTCTTTGGTTAATAAACAAATAAGCAACATCGTCGATCGGTAGAGATCAGGATTATTGGCATTGGGTTAGATTTTTGTGTTCCCATTTGCCCTAGCGTCTATCATAGCAATCAGTTATTAGAGAACCATTGTTGTTGTTGCCTTTCTTTATTTATTAATAAATACACACATGTTCTCCCAAATTCGCACCACGTTACTCTGTACCAATCCAATCCCAATAGATATTAATTAATTTAGTATGAAATTAATTTCCTCAACGTGCTTGCAATAAAGATGCTTGCATAAAAGTTATATTTTTTATTTTATATTTTTTGAATGATCGTGTATCAAGTTATTCAAGAGTGGTCTTTATTTAATGATATTAATTAACGCGGTACGAAATTAATTTTCCGAACGTGCTTGCAGCGAAGATTCCAAAGCGAGTGATTTCGACCGATTTAATGATTATATGCAAATGGTAATAATTATATTTCAGGGACTACAGAGTATACCAGATAAGCCACGTTTTTCGTAAAAGTGTTTTTAAAATCTGACACGTTGTCGTTCCTGTTATAAGATTCACCTGTTTTCACGAGTTTCGTATTTTCTTACCGTTCATTTCATTTTCGCAATGCAAATATGACAATAATTTTATAATTTTATAATTTTATATCGGAAATTAGAGTTAGAATTTCCCCCTCGTGGAAAGCAGTGACAAATTTCACTGAAGCTTGATCCGAAGCGATTTATAAATACCATCAAGTTGAAAGTCACGGTGCACCCATAGAAAAGGTGGAGGAAATGCGATATTCGGTGTTAAAGCAGACCAGAGAATCCTCTTTATCGCCCCCGCGGCTCTGCCACTCGCACAATGCCTCACGTGGATAATTATATCATTCCTCGCGACTGCGCTACGTTACGAATTTTGGCTCGGGTCTCGTGGAATCCGTTGTATAAATAACCAAATTCCGTCGGTTTTAAATCTCCAACGGAATACAGTTCACCCCATCCCATTTTCCTCGAAATCCCACGGTTTAACGATTTCTTGATATAACGATTCCATTTGCTTCCCCCTTAACGAGCCACTCGTTACGATCTTTCTAATGAATAATAGAAACGCGATGAAATAAACGGCGAAATAAAGAAAATAAATGGCGAAATAAATACGAAGAGAGAAAATAAAACAGAAAGACGCGGGAGAAAGATGGAGAATGGCGGGAACAGTCGGAGTTATTCAAACTCGCGCAAGTGGCGCCGCCTACGCGATTAGTCGCGACACACGAACACAGGCCTGTTAACGCACTACAGTCGCGCGATTATAGTCACGTGGAGATGAATAATAGAAACGCGATAAAATGAACGGCGAAATAAAGAAAATGAATAAATAAATAGCGAAAAGAGGGAAAATAAAACAGAAAGACGCGGGAGTAAGATGGAAAATGGCGGGAACAGTCGGTACTATTCGAATAATAGAAACGCGATTAAATAAACGGCGAAATAAAGAAAATAAATAAATAAATGGGGAAAAGAGGAAAATAAAACAGAAATGGCGGGAACAGTCGGAGTTATTCGAACTCGCGCAAGTGGCGCCGCCTACGCGATTAGTCGCGACACACGAACACAGGCCTGTTAACGCATTACAGTCGCGCGATTATAGTCACGTGGAGATGAATAATAGAAACGCGATGAAATAAACGGCGAAATAAAGAAAATGAATAAATCAATAGCGAATAGAGGGAAAATAAAACAGAAAGACGCGGGAGTAAGATGGAAAATGGCGGGAACAGTCGGTACTATTCGAATAATAGAAACGGGATTAAATAAACGGCGAAGTAAAGAAAATAAATAAATAAATAGGGAAAAGAGGAAAATAAAACAGAAATGGCGGGAACAGTCGGAGTTATTCAAACTCGCGCAAGTGGCGCCGCCTACGCGATTAGTCGCGACACAAGAACGCGGCCCTGTTAGCGCATTACAGTCGCGCGATTATAGTCACGTGGAGATGAATGCGGTGGCCGCGACAGGGGCGTAGTTGCGAAACACTGAAATCAATACGGTGCATTCTCTCCCATTCATGACTCGCACGCGTTGTAACACACGGAACTCATTCACGATGACCGAATACGGAGGTGGGATCCCTGGATCTTCCTTTCCGCTGATTCAGGACGATTTCATCGAGTGTCAGCCTCGCAGGTTCCTCTGCGTCGCGAGTATTCTTTAAATTCCGCTCACGGACCTCGTTATACAGCTTGCAGTAGACTTGGGCGAGACTTGAGTGAGATTACGCAAGAACACGTAAGATGCGAGCAAGCGGACCTTGGGAAACTTAACTCGGGAACGGGTGATTTTTAATTTTTAGTAGAATCGCGGAGTGGTCCAGAGGGACACGTACCACCGATACGTTTTGCATTTTTGCTTGTCTACCGGGATCAGGAGTTCGTAACAAAAGCGCGAACTTCGGGATGGAAGTTCTGTCAGCCCGTTGGGAAACTGTCGGCCGACTTCCGTTTTCTCAACTTTTACCTGCCGCATCTGGGATGGCCGGTAC
Source organism: Eufriesea mexicana (assembly GCF_001483705.2). Taxonomy (NCBI): domain Eukaryota; kingdom Metazoa; phylum Arthropoda; class Insecta; order Hymenoptera; family Apidae; genus Eufriesea; species Eufriesea mexicana. The sequence goes on along the minus strand of NW_016908280.1, from coordinate 383,899 downwards.
AATTGCTCGGGAAACCTCTTTTCTACGTGCATTATCACGCTTCCGGTCGTTTCCCCAAAAATTGGCGAATGGACCGTGTGATGTCCTTTTTCGCTCTAATCAGGATCCTTTCGAATTATTGGATTGTTCGGAAAGTAATTTCGTGTTTGTTTGTAAAGAAGGAAAATGAAATTTGCTATTTTTCTGCCACTAGCATGATTCCATGCTCATAGTTTCTCCTATGTTGCAATTTTTGGATTAATCTTCGAATTTCTGTTTATTTGGGCGGAGAAAATTTCGTTGTTAATTAGATACGGTATATGTTATTATTGTTATTATGTCTGTTTGCAGTTGGATATTCTAGTGCAGTGTCTGTGTCAAAATCTGAAATTTATTTTGGAAATTCTATTGTATATACATTGTATCATATTGTATTTAATTGTATTTGTGCGTTTTAACCACAAATTTGTGACATGTTCCTGAATAGAGTGTGCATAGCGTAGCCCTTGTACTATGATTTAATTGTTGAATACTGTGGTTTGAAATGATGTTTATTAAGTATTACATTTACTTCTGTTGGAAGAATGAGGTTAGTTATTAATTTTAGTTCAGTGAATAAATAAATAAAGTTTATAAGACCTAGATTCCAAGAACGAATGTTTATATAAACATTAGATAAGAATTGGGAGTTTAGGTGAACTCGTCAGGTACCCTCTTGATACTCAGGTGTCCGTCAGTCGCTCTAGAGAAGCACTCAAAGATAGATATACCTTCCTCGAGTAATGAAAGAATTTAAAAGAGAATATACATATATAGTAGTTATTTTACAATTGTAAACCCATAATCCCAGTATCTTCATTTAGGATTCATATTACGAGTGTAGCTTGTTTTCATGAGACTCGGTGCGAGCAACGTACAGTGAGTTGTACCTGTTATTAAACCAATCACAATGATATTAGAACCTAAAACGAACTCGATATCCAGAGATACCTTAGCAATTAATCCAAACTACTAATTCTAACCTAAGATGACCAAATTCTTACCTTTCCGACACGTTTGATCATCAAAATCACCGAAGAACTCTAACTCCGGTCACTTCGCGTCTACCAATAGGCTGTCACTGATCCCCCAAAAGGAATACTCCCCGATGTTCGGATTCTCAAAAAAAGGTAGCGATTTAGGAACATTCGGTTCTTCAAGTGGACCCCCCAGTTCCTGTCCTCGGTTTATCGAGCCGACGTGAGCGATCGTCATCAGGCCACGGTGTTCGTCGCTGCAAACTCAAACAACGGGCCAACGGACTACCTGGAAGACACGTGTTCCCGTGCACGCAGCGATAATTACGTGTGGACACAGGTACACAGCCGCGCGAAACGCGTGCACTTCCGGTAGCCCTGCGAACGATAACGAATCGCGTGCATGGTATTTTCGGCCCGTCAACGCGACCTTTCGATGTGCACGGGTTTACGAGGGCACACACGGTCGATCATCGACAATAACGCGTCACCACGGCACCGTTCCACGAGATTTACGAGCAGCCCTATCCAGTCAAACCGCACGCCTTTTCGTTTCCAGAGAACCACTCAGGAGATTGATGACAGGTCTCGCGCTAAGCTGTAAATTAGGCTGGAGTTGCGTCCATGACACTGCGCAGCACTTTCTTCCAGGAGTTCTAGGTACGCTGGGGTCCTAGGTACGATCATTCCCGACTTCCTGATATGTTTCAGGAAGAATTTGGTGGATAGACAATTGTGTTAATCCCTTGTTACCTGAGGTATTCGAGATTTTATCTTGACTGACGTATAATTGACAGAATTCTTCGAAATCGAATTATCACACGGGATCGGTCAAAATATTTGTAGGAATGTTGAGTAGGCAACAGAATAAACAGTGAGGTAAATATAAAAATGATTTATTCCAAATGAAAACTTATTCTAAGCGCTAATAACTCTCGGCTGACTCTCAAAAGCTGACTCTCACTCGCTATCTGTCAAAAGCTCTATGACTGACCCTAAAACACACACTGGCTCTTGATGCCGGTAGGATTGACTCATCATTTGCGTATGGTACCAACGTGGTGTCACCGGCATTTACCCAATAGTTCTCGCATGACACCAACGTGATGCCACAGGAGGCTTAGTGTTAACGCGTAAACGCCGGTTTCTAGGGATAAGATCCAAAGTAGATATCCCCAGTCGACGAATAAGGACGGACACTCGACTGGTCGAAGTATAGTCACCTATTGCGACCAAAAGTGTTCAGCCCACACGAAACCTTGGTCCTCGGTACCTGTAGGCGGCAGTGTTAATATTGCATCGACCTGGTGGGATTGCTCGATGCAAAGGTTTGACAAAGTATTCGAACAAGAGACACTGGACAAGCATAGGGGTCCTTCGTTCAGGCACAATTCATTATTCTGACAGTTTACCTTCGACCTTATGTCGTCAAGCTCCGGTTTCATCTCTGAGAGCTGTCAAAGGTTAGCACAGGAATCGCTAATTGAGATGGTGCCTACACCGATTCGAGTATTTTTGGTTAGTAAAACGCCTCGATAAGTCGAAAACGACTCTTCTTGGGTATATAGGCAGATATGAAGGGATATCGTGAGGTGTCAACGAACGAAGGGCACTATTTCGAGTTTCGACGAGCTATATTATGCCAAAGGGACGGCTGTGCCGAGAACACTTTTAATGCGCCGAGTATAATGACTTACAAGAATAGAATACATACAAGAAAGAAACCAAACGTATGAAAGGTTACAAATGAAAACTTAAGCTATGAAATCGATAGATCCAGTATGCAGCACTCGCGATCTTAGGATTAAACATAATCTACCGTGCTTATAGCTTTGAGATGATATATACCTGAGAACTATCTTATATTAGAACTCGGGTATTTGTTATCAGAACACTGTCACTCTTCGGAAAAGGTCTATAACGCTGTCTGATCGCCAAGAAACTGATTTTTCCAAACCCTAGCCTAAGCGTCATTGTCCGCATGTCATGGGGTGCTGGTCGTAATGACATGAACTAGACCCCCATTGATTCGAGACCCTAGATGCTGCCAAGAGTGCAAACGTTCTTTCGCGTTTCTTTCTCACATCAACGGATGCGTTCCTGCAGACACACTGTTCATCCGGATGAAAATATTCAAATGAACCAGGACAACTGGGACCCTCCTTGGAATATTTGCTTGCTCGTGTCCATCATCGAGCATCGAAAAATGTATTCCACGAGCGAAATGACTGCTGGCTGTTCGCATCGCTTATCAAATTAGCCCTTAATCACCACGAGTCTCATCAATCACCGACTAAACGACTCTTCTTTGCTCCAGCCAGCCCTCTTACCCCCGTCTTCCTCAATTTCCTCTGCAAACTTGCATCCAATATTTTGCGTAAACGTTTCCGCCAACTTTCCCTGGCTCAGGTGTTCGATTTAAAACTGCAAGAGTCCGCAGAGCTAAGGTAAACTGCAAGGGTCTTCAGCGGAGCTCTGTGTATCCGCTTTCCACGGTGGCCGAGAGAGGGTGAAACGCGAGAGGGTGAGCGAAAGAGAGCGAGAGAGAGAGAGAGAGAGAGAGAGAGAGAGGAAACATGGCAGAGCATAGCGCAACACAGGCAACTATCGTGAGGTGGCCGGATCAATATTCCGTCCGGTCCATCCTCTGACCCATATCTCTCTTTCTCTCTTACTTACCTGTTCACCCTCTCTTTCTCTCTCTTTCTCTCTCTTATGCTTTTCCTCCGCCTCCCTTTCTGCCTGCCCCTTTCTTTTCCTCCCTCGCCCGGCCCCCATCTCCGCTTGTCTTTGACCGGATCCTCTCTGCTTCCCTCTGCTTTCACCTTTTTAGAGTTTTGTTTGGCGTTTGTTGGCGAGATTGCAGCGGTGGTAGCTTGATTTTTGCTACGGAGTTTCGGCGATAGTTCGCCCAGTTCGCTGACATAGGTTCATCTCCAGGCTAGGTTCGGTTGTTGATCGCCGAATTCGGATGTTTCGGGTTCAGGTGTCGCAGTTTTCGGGCAGTGCATGCAGTCGATCGCCATCCCCGATACCCCACTTTCGTTCGATCCATCAATTTCGCGAGGTCTATCTCGTAGTCCTGTTTATCGTCGAATTAGGTTATCCGTTCGAGCACTCGGGCACTCGGTACCTCGTCCTATTCTTAACTGCAGAGTTCAGACACACGAGACCGGATGAACCCTTATTTTCGCTTCTAATTCTCTCTCGGGACCCCACTTTTCTGCTCGTCCAGCGAATCATAAAAACACTCCTACCCCTTGAATTATTAATCCCAGTCGAAAAGCGAAATGCTTTTTTTTATCGCGTCGAATCGAGTTCCCCGATGGAGAACTGAACTAGTCCCATCGAAAATACGCCATTGCGAAAAATGTTCGTCGCAACCGAAATCGGAGGGAAAATAGAAACGAAAGGTAAAACGAGATACGGGAGTATAAAATTATCGACTGTCTATATAGCAGTGCCCTCTGAGGGAAACTTTGGCAAAATTTCGCGGAGAAATTACCGTTGCCGCGTTAACAAGCTCGAAACACGAGCGCGTTTAACTGCGGCCATACTTTTTCCTCCGGAACCGGTTCTAAGGGTAAGAAACTCGCGTTCCTCGTCACTCCATATCGCGCTATGATGTTTCAGCGAACAACCCGGGCTCTTAACGCGCTGCTTTTTTATTTTCCCCCCGGTCTGACCTATTTTCCACTATGGCTCGCGTTTTCTCCGCTCTCTGTTCCTTTTTCCCGCCCTCTCTCCCCCTTCCTCCTCTTTTCTTGTCCCCGGGCCCGCGTTGTCTTCCCGCTTTGTCCGCCGTTTCTTACCTACGCCCGTTTTTCCCTTGCGACTCCGCTCCGTTCATTCATTCATGTCCATCCAGTCACGGCTCACTCGTTACTTTTCATTCCCTGACCTACATATCCCGTCGTCTTTTATTTACGTATCCTTTCCACCCGTGCCCCGCGTCCCCCTGTCCGCTCGATAAATGTATAAATCGCTCCTGTCCCATCTTCCGCTTGGTCCTCCTCGGTTTGCACCGCCCTCTCCGCGCCCACCCTCGCGATACACTCGCGACGGGATCACGCGTCGTTTAGCCCACCCTGCGAATTCTTTGCAGGGGTCGCGTCTTCACGAATCCTTGGGGCGCCCGATACGGAGGGACGGAGAAGCTGGCACACGGCTTCTTTCGACTTTTTCTTTCTTCTCTTCGGGGTCCTGGGTCCGGGCTCGGTCGGGACCGTTGCATTTGCCTCGTTTGCACGCTTTTTACCGCTCGGTGCATAATGTATCATGTCAACTAATCCATTAGCGTCGCTTACGGCTATTTATCAGCAGTCACGCTGACTTCTCGAAAAGCTGTGTCGCTATCTTCTCAGATATTCCGAATCTTCGTGAAGTTATCTGTGGAGGATCCTGGAATCAATAGCAATACCAACTAGCCTGCAGTCCGAGAGAGACCGTTTACCCTACTACCGTCTACCCTATGTTGTATGCAGGTTACGGTGTCAGTCGCGCACGAGACTCTAGGTCAACTGGTTCGCATAGGGGGATTTACTTGATACCGTTCAAAATTTCATTCTGTCTTCGTGTATCTCCAAGAAATTGCGTCTTTGTATGTGTCTACACGTGTTTGACAAAGTTAAGTCCATCTCCCTTGCGTGAAAATTGGTATCATTCGATTGACAGCCTATCGAGTGTCATTTGACATTAGACTGCAAAGAGTGCTTCTTTCCAACTGCAAGTACTGGATTTAAATGTTCTCTGTTCTACTTTGAACTCCATCCCTGACCCAACACCTGTACGGGTACCTAATGCCGCTGTTGCAAACATTTCCACGATTTCTGCCCATGATCGATCGTGGTTCCCTGGATCAGCTCGTAGACCAAGCACACAGCAGACCGTGTATATACGCGAGCGATCGTGACATCGTGGCGAAGGTATCAATTCGGCAGTGGAACGAAGGACTCTGAGAGGTCGAGCAGCGACAGGCTGCTTAATTATTAATATTCGTGGGCCGAGTGCAATTTCATCCGGCGACGGGAAGTAGGTCGCGGGACTGGTTTTGGTGCTCTTTGTTATTTATCGTGGCGCGATCGAGCACGCACGCTCGAACAACTCCGAGAAAATGTCAACGGGTAGTATCTCGATTGAAATTCGCTCGTTTCTTCGGCCCGTGTCCCCGATGACGCAGGCTGCTCGCACGCGTGTGCTTCCACGCGGCGGCGACGTGTGCGGGTACGCGAGCATGTGTGGCCTTCTCGTTATCGTCGCACTCGCGAATGATAAACGCAATCGACCCGAGTGACGATCTTTTCCTTTCCCTTTTTTCCCCATTTTCGTTCTCCTTCTCGCGATCGGGCCGTGCGAATCAAGCGTGCACACTGTTCCCGATCACCGAGCCTCCTCTTGTGTAACTCGCGTTGCATCAGAGAGGACTTTTTGCCTCGAGTCTGCCTCGTCTTCGTGGCGGCCTCAGGTTCCATCGTGTGTCGCAATTCGCCGTCATCCCCGTATGGCCTTGTCGCACGATTGTTCCTGCAAATTGCCAAATAATTGCCTATTTAAAGAATTTCTCAGTTTTTCCAGCTTTTCGGTTTCGGGACATGAGATTTGTAACCCCGGGTCCTGGGACGTTCAGCTCTTCCCGGAGCCAAGATGGCGGACTGCTTGGAATATCGTGGTAGAGCGTGAATGTGGTCCTCCATGCGAGGTTATGCAAAAAATTCTATCTCCTGCGGGATTCCTGAAAGTTTCATTTCGTTATTCCTGGCCTTTAAGAATCGAGAATTTCACGCTCTGGTTCTGGGATATTTTGTTCCTCGGCCAAGATGTAGATAAAATTGTTCTTTACCGCGAAGAATTTAAAATTTTGCGCTGTTACCGGGGGAAATACGCTTTTGGAATATGGGGGGGAGACGGAGATAAAGAGTTTCTTCGGCTCATCGAATTTCTGACGTTTTAATCGTTGTTACTGATAGCACGAGACAATTATTTTTCGAAGCTATCGATAACCACGAAAACTCGTAACATTTCACCCGAGTATCCGAAATATTCCACGTGCTCGTACCGCGTTTCAAGAAATTCGATAAACATGGAATAAATCAAGCGGAATAATTAATTAAACCGGAATAACTCGTATAATAATCGGTTTAGAGAAATATGGCACAGATTCTCGTCTAACGAGGACAGAATTCTAGAAAACTGTGCGAAGTATTACAGAATATTTTTCTATTACGAAACGTTTTCCCAAGTATGCACAGAGTCGAACGATCTTTATACGAGCAAAAACCACCGTCCATGAGGAACGATGAGCGGAAAAAGCCAGACAAGCGTGACAGCCGCAGCGTAACGTCGATTTGACGATACCAGTCATCGAGGTCTAACCAAGTATCGACGAAATATCGCCACGGGAGCCCACCCGCGCATCGCGATTCGTTGATTTCAATCTACGAAGGTTGTCTGCCGTAATTGGTAGATTTCTCGTTTCCGTTTCGCTTGTAAACGCGCCACACATGATGACAAAGCCTGTGCCACGATACCCAACCGACCATTACCTCCTCTTCATCTCGCGTTCCAGTAGAATTCTTTCCCACAGTTTGATTTCTTCTCTAAAATCAAACACATTTGTCCACGTGATCTCCTGCGATTAATAATCCCAAAATTTTTACAGAAATCTCGGAAAAATTAATATACAAATTAACGACAGCTCTGTGCTCAACCTCGTGATGGATTATCGAGCAAGCAACACGATGTAGGTATCTAAGACAAAATGAAATTGATCGACTCTTGAATTCAAACACGTGTAACTGGATTTACGCCAATGTTTTTGAAATTTTGCGCGATCGTTTAATGCAAAATTTTTAACGTGTAATTCTTTAAAAGTATGCATCGACAGCGAGAATGTTGGCTATGAATGTTGGGCGAAAATTCTAGGAAAATCAGTGTAGAGTAAGGTCAAAGAGTGTGTTATAATTGAAACTTATAAATGACAGTCAACACGATCATACTGCCAGAATTAGCCGGTGGTGGTGCAGCTGATTTCGGGAGGCTCGTAAATTTCAGCTTGTAATTTACTCTTGACAGTTACCGAGGCTTTCCCGCATTTTCACGAATTTCAATGCTCATAAACCGTAATCGATAGCAAAGTATTTACCTCGCGTGTTCCAGCAATATTTGGCGAGATTCGAAAATTTTAGTACGATGCAGGTTTCGATACTCTGCGAGCTAAAACGAAAACCATATCCTATATCCTATAGGAAAAACTTGAAGCAATCGATGATTTATTTAAAAATAGTGTGTAAGAAAAATAAACAGATGCATTAGTGACAGAAATATATTTTATCGCAAATAAATATCTGATTTATAATTTTATGAGTTTAAATATTTAAATATCCGCGTAATTTCTATAATATTTAAAAAAGAATTCAGTGACAATGATTAAATAATTCCAGTGTTCTTTTCAGAAAGTCGGGAAAATATTTCGTAATACTGTTTAGTGATATTACGTTGTTTAGTGTCACGCGAATATACGGTCTCTTAATTAACAACGGACACATATACGGTTTCATAGCCGTGAAAGGGTTAAACCGACGAAGCACAAGCGCCAGCATGAATAACCGCTGAAAGAATTATAAGGCAAAAAATTGATATTGTTGATACTTAAATTTATGACGTGGTAAAAGCAGAGAAAGATTAATTAACAGTTTAGACCGTGAAGGAACTTTATTACTACTATACACGAGCTATCGCCGTAAATATAAGGCAGTATATTACTTTCCATTACACCTCGACAACGTTGTATACCATGCTCAGAGATTTTCCATATAAAACGAGTGCAAAAAGATTCTAAAAACGAGCAAATTATTCAAAAGCCATTTTTATTGGCTTTATTTTTCGAAGATTATTTAATTTTATTAACAAAATACACGATTTGAGTTGAATCGTTGAAGCACGAAACGATTATTTCCATCAATTCATTTGTTCTAATGAGAATAGCGTAAAAATTGGCGCTTGAAAATTGCGCGCTTTCAAACGCCATCTCGACGTGACGAAACGAATCACGCGACACACCGTGGCATTGACTTCCGCCCAGATCGCAGTCCGTGCGGCATGAGGTGAACACGTGTCGGCAGGATAATCGCGAGGGACACGCTAGAAGGATGGCACACGACGATCTCACCATCTGCTCGTACACCGATTCGAATCTGCGGACAGTGATCAGTTATTTCCGGTGAGAGCCTGTTTCGACACGCGGATTATCGACAAGGTAAATCGAATCGATCTTTGAATACGTTCGACCGAAAGAAATCTCGCCCGTTGGCGTTCTCAAAATGGACGTTGCAATTACGACGTACGTGTGGTCGCGTATGTGTCGCGAAACGGACCGATCGAATTCCCTATTCATCTTCGCGTTTTTCTGGTTGTATATCTTTATAGTGTTCACCTCCGTAATAGTGTATTACTGCATAAGTTCGAATTTTTAAGTAGTCAGAAATTTGTTCGTTCCGTGTAACCGCTACGACGCAGTATCGTTGCTCTCGTACGTATCAAATTTGTTGAAAGTGTTTTAATTGACGGTTAAACCGTTCTCGGATTAGATCTCGGTTAATTTAATTCACCATTAAAAGTTGGGAAGTTCGCCGAGTTCGCTAAGGGCTCCCGTTCTTACAGATAAATGAGAAGCAGTGCTCGCGGGAAGGGACGCTTTGAGACCATTCTCGAACGCATTACCGGTCGTTAGACGTTCGAAAGTCGCAATACAGGCGGAAAAGTTTCGAAGGATCGCCAAGAAATTAGACGTGCGAACAATGTGCCCAATCTGCATGGTTAAGCAATATGTCAAACTGCACTACAGAATCTTTGAGCATTATCTTGGGTAAGAAACAGTTCTTTTTTTTATTTTTAACATTACGAAGTGAAATATTCAATCGTTCCGTCGCCATGTTTGTCACGCCCTACGACACGGTCCTTTCGACGTCACGTCGTTCGCGTCCTAACGTTCGTTTACGAAACGATAACATTCGCGTCGTGTGACCTTTCTCGAAATCCATTTCAAGCCGAGTCGCGTATCTGTTTGAATTTTGCCTGTGACTCCCATAAAATCGCCGGATTCGCGTTTCCCCGTAACATTCGACAGAAAAACGATTGCTTCCGAATTTTACGCTCGTAAATGTTCGCGTTGATTGGTCGAGGTGACGGAATCGAAAATTCGCCGCGGAGAAAGACAGGGTTTCTCGCGTGATAGCTCGTAAAGCGTGCGAGCCGTGGCGATTAAAAACTTTATGTCCGAGCAACATGACGCGGCGACTTGTTTTTGTCAGCCGGCCTATTTATACGCGCCTTTTGGCAGCTACGCGAGAAACTTCGTCACGAAGATCCCGTTTCCGTTCCGTGCTTCCATCTTTCTCCGGCGAAAATCTCCCGAATCTCAACGTCTTTTTCTATCGTCTCTCTTTCTCCCCCCCGTTTCCCTTCCTTGTCTTCTCGTCTCCCGATGTATCGTTCGTTCTCTGGACATTTCAGCGAGGAGGGGAGCGAGTGGGGGAATTCGGCAGTCACGCGAGCAGTAATAATAACGGTCTTCGATCGAATTACAGTTCGATAACGTTTCGGCTTCTTTCGGGGAGGGGGCACGGCCGACTCAATAGTCCCTTGTGTAACGTAATAACGGTCTTCGATAGAATGTTAAATTTCTAAGAAGATGGGACGCTACATAAGCAACTGGGTAATTACGCGAATAATAACAATAATCTCCACTCGAATTAGTTCAAATTTGAATTCTTTGAAGATAACGATACTAAAAATTAAATATTCATCGATTTCTAGTAATTAATTTCGAGTCGTATTATTATTAAACAATTCTCGGAATATTTTTTAACTTTCGGAAAGACAAATGTAAATAATTAAATACTCGTGATTTCCTTAGAAATTAATAATTAATATCGAACGAGTATTTAATGTTATTTTTGTGGAATTTTCGTTGAGCTAGGCTCAAAGAGTTCAATATTCGTGTCAGTAGCGTAATAATAGTGGTTTTACGTTGGCGTACGGTTGCAAGATGGAAAGGATCGATGGTCCAAGCCAGATGGCTGACTGGTATCGCGTTTCCCTGGATTCTGTCCGTGGATTATGCGAGTTTTGCCGTGGGATCTCGGTTTCGGGGCTTACTCTGTTTATAGTTATGCACGGTTGTTTGGATCTCGAACGTCCATGATCTGGACGTGCCGCGGAAAGCGAGATTACGGAGCTTTGTAAGCGGCTTTTTGCGCCGTTAACGAAGATCGTTGTTTCTTTCGCCAAGTATTTCGCTCGAGGGATTTATTATGGGGAGATTTATCGGATGAGGAAACGTAATCGAACGCTTGGATCAGTTTTAAAGCCACGCCTTTCTCGCCGAGTCTCGCGCCAAAGGAAATATTTCAGCTCGCGAATAACGAGTTCGAACGTGCCTCGGCTTCACCGTTGTGTTTCCCTTTTGGGAACAAAACAAGTTTTTGTATCCCGACTTTCGTTGTGTACGTTTCGACTGTTAAGACGAAGGAAATTTTCGAACGTCAACCGACCATTTTAAATCCAACGTAATCTCTCACACGAATTTCTTGTAAATTAGTGGCAAGAAATGGATAAATGATAATTAACTATTTGGATTCCAGAGATTATTATAAGATTATTAAAATAATATTTTTTAGTAGAAATTGATATGTTAAATTTAAAATAACAAAATTTGTGGAATATTTAAACGAAAGGTTAATTCGATATTTTAATTTATATATTATTATTTTTAAGTTATTATAGAAAATTAAGTTCGATTTTAATTTTATTATCTTGGAGGCAAACCGTTGAGCGCAAAGGATTAATATTTAATTAGAGAAGTTTCGAAATGGGTAGATAATAGGTAGCAGTTAGCAACGAAGTAGATAGAGTCACAGGAATTCTACACTCCTCCTGAAACTCTTGTCACGACCATTTTGGACTACATTTTTAAAATCCATTCCCAATGTCGTTATAACCGAATAATTCACGAGTCCCTGCTATACTACCACCTTTCTATAAAACTTGCGAACTAACATTGACTTCGAGTTTAGCCAACACCTATTGATTAGCATCGAGTTCCAACAACGGGCTTACAAACTTCCATAGAAACGGACACCTATCCATCCTCGCAGACCTTGAAACACGAAAAAGAAATGGAAAAAGAAAAAAGAAAAGAAAAGAAACCTAACCAAAATAATTCCTGATCTCACTCGCAATTTATTACCCGATATTATCGTTGTCGCTACCAAGAATTCCTTCCTTTCCTTTATGCAAAAATAACAGCGTGTTCCTAAAGGAAGAATAGCAAATTGCGCTGAAGGAAGATTAAGTAAAATAATAATAAAAAAAGAACAAAAATTGTGAAAAATATTGGACGCACTGAAGGAAAAGCAAATCAAAATATTGTTAACAGAAACAGAAAGGAGAGTCGAAAATTCTGGAGCAAGAGACCTTTGGCCAAGGTTCGTCGACGTGACCCGCGAGGGATGATTCGGGGATGATGCACCCTGCACTCGCAAATCCTTGCGAGGACTCCGTTCTTCTTCGAATTGGCAATCGTGGAAGACGCGATGAAGGATGGACAACGAACCACTCGATGTTGAAGAGATGAACAACTGCGGAATTCGAACGTCGATTCAATTTCGCGAATTTCATTCAAATTCGATCGTTCTCGCTGGCGAACGAGAACAACGAGGATCGATCGAGGGTCGTAGAAACCACGTCGCTTAACAATCGATGAATCTACACTCACGATTTTAACGATGTCCGCCGGTTCTTCTCGATCTCCCGATCGATCTTCGTCGATCGAGACATTTGAAAACTAATTTCTTGAACGGTCTTTCGATTTTCCAATCATGCGAACATCTGCAACGATTTTCGTATCGTCGAGCGCCATATCGAGACACCGAGTTATCGATATTTGCACGGGGAGAGTTCGTTTTATGGCTTATTTTCGTTTTCGTTTAAGTTTAGAGCGATGGATGCAATGTAAAGGGCGTTTTATTTGTATGCAAATGAAATCATTACGTTGTAAGAAAGTATCGGGTAGACTCGAGGTTTGACTGGGAAATTGTAGCGCTGCGAATTTCCAGTGGATCCTCGTGGATCGCTCGTGGGAGGGGAAAACCGTAGAATACATAATGAGGTAACACTGTGTTCACATTCCCAATAGTTATTGTATATTTCTCGAGCTGTCGGTTATTTTAGAGTAAATCGTAGTTGTAAGTTAGAATAAGTTACGTTAAGGTACCTATGTTAAGTTATATTTAGGAGGGACAGATATAATTCCCAGTTGCTTAACTAAATATTTTAATTTTGTCTTCTTTCTAATTTAATTTCCAAAAGCGAAAATTCCGATTCGTGCAGATTTCGATAGCCTTAATGTATCGGGTGTCTCTTCCTGTTAGTAATGAACATCTACGAGTAGAAGCAAACGATAGCGAAGATTCCTTTAAACTGCGACTTATTTTCGTTTTATCGCGTTAACGTATCGCTGTTTTCTATTTAATTGAGGCATTTGGCTTTTACTTTGGCTTTTAGTTCCATGAGATGAATTTTATTTATTTTTTATTTTATTAATCAACAATTTTTACCCACTGAACTATATTTGCTTATCTGGGACTATTGTTTGCTTCTATTCCTTCTTATATCTTGTCGATCGATTGTAAATACCTCGTGTAAATTTATTATGTACATTTATCTTATTATACTGCATTTATCGTTGATGCTTCTCGAGTGATACAGGTGAAATTGACGAGAAGTGTCCAAAAGGGTTGCCAGGTAGAAAAATTCTACCCGAATACTCGATTGTCAATTAATTAGTGAAATTATTCATGCTCTGCTGCATTTTGTGTTCTTCGCGGTTTTGTAGTATTATCGATAAATTTTAGGCACGTAATATAGTATATGCGTTTAAACGAAATGCCATTAGTAAGGATCACTGAGGGTAAAGTTGTAAAATGGTTAAAATTATGATTAATAATCGTTGCATATTGGCGTGTGGTGATAGGAGAAACATTTCTTTGCTACTCTTGCAACATTATGGTTCCCTTGAAAAACTTGTGAAACAGTTAGTAACACTATGATCGATATCACGATGTTTAATTAAGCGCTCATGCAAACCTGTGTAATTTCCTTGTATATGCGGTGTGTTATTTATATATATACATATGTAAATTCGCGTGATCATAAATGTTGGATTATTATAAAGTAGGATATTAATGCGCACATAGTACCATGAAATATATACAAATTCAGTTCCCAGCATTGTAAAGTCAATTGTTACCATACTATCTTTTCACTAGTTCCTTTTTAGAATACTCCCATTTAAATTTCTAGGGTCCGAAGTATAGGAAAGTTTATTTTTCAAACCTTAGAACGGATTTGATTTTTATAAAGAAAAAAAAGAAATAATTTTGAATATCTCGTAATTTACTCGGGAAAATTTGGTGAAATTTCGAAGAGGAAACTTTTTAACAAAGAAGCTAGGGATTTCCAGTTCTCGTTTAGTTACTTAGTTATTTTTAGTTATTTAGTTTAAGTTTATTTAATTATTTATTTCTCGCACGATCGCTCGTATTGCCGTGATTATTATCGGTATTGTTAAGAAGTTATCGAGAATTTGTTTATTTGTTCGAATTTAATCGCAACGTCGCGGAAGTGCGAGAGATGCTTGAAAGACTTTCGCGACACCGTACCGAACGCGGTGAAATTCTACGTGCCAGATCCAATAGAAAATTGCCGCGGAACTTTATGGAAATCCGAAACACGGTGCAACGTACAAGAAACGGTTCTACGCGAGCTGGAAATTCCGTTTGAAAGAGACGGAACGATTCCTGCAACTTCCGCGCGATTCTTATTCATGAGATACGACGGAACCAGTTTTCGAAAACAGTGGGGAAATAGTGTTTCGACGTTGGAGAACGCGAGTCGAGTCGGTTAAAGCGTATAGGTGGCCTCGTATCGACCCTCGAATCTTATCAAATTTTTTGGTCAGAGCCGTGGCCAATCTCCGGGGACGATGCTATTCTAATCTAAAAAGTTTCCCTCGGTGTTTGCCGAGCTTTTGCTATCTCTCGCGGGGATCGCGGGGGTAAGTAAAAAGTTGGTCAGCTTGAAAAGGCCGGTTTCCTTCCGATTCTCCGAATTTTCCCGGGAAATCACCGTTCACGTTTTGTTTTGCCGCGAGATTCTATCAGTCGAACGCGGTCCTAAGTTCGTACTTACCTATATCGTGATTGCACGATCGGCGAGTTAATTAGAATTAAAATAGCACGCAACGGATCACCAAAGATAGATCTCAGATTATAGAAAGATCAAAGAAAGTTACAAAATTATACGACGTGTGTGAGAAAATTTGGAGAACACATTGGAAATTTTATTTTTCCAAGTCCTGGACGAATTGATAAAATTAAATTAACAAAACGACGATGAAGATTATCTCGTCTAGATCGTGATCTGCTCCACGAATGAGATCCTATATTAAAGACAAGGAGTCGAATCGATTCGTTATTCGCTCCAAGCCAATTTCCGTAATCAGGAAGAGCCAACCAATCACGGTTCACCAAGCCATCCAATTACAATTCGACCAGTCTATCTAAACCAATTAACCATAACGATGCCATGGACGTCATAAACCAGTCCAAACCGAGAACACCATCTTCGATCTTCGACCAATCAGCCTGCCCAACAGCCAGTCTGTATACATCCTCGTTTTATCAGCGTGGTAGCGTTATCTGCCCTGCAGTTGTCACGAATCTCATCGCATTTATCCTTTTAGCATCCGCCGGTTCTATGGTGCAGCATGGACCTCGTGACGTTGAACGGAGAATCGCGATCGCCGAAGGAAGACTGCGAAATGGAAGCCGAAGAGGAACTCGGAGTGGTGAGGAACGAGTGTCGAAAGCTGTGGAAAACTTTGGACGCGCCCCTGGACTTGGATTGCAACGATAATCTGTACGTGGCCGTTCGTCAGAGCCTGCACAAGGTCAATCGAGTCTCGCAAACTTCTCTGGCCTCGCTGAAAAGCAGCCCGGAAGCTGGGAACAGGGGTGGAGTGTCGCAGGAGTCGAGCATGGGTAGATTTTCCACGATCAAGGCGTTCTTCGACCAGGACATGGGACAGGAGAAGGGGACCAGATCCAGGTGCAGGACCACCAAGATGGCTAAGTTGATGAGGATGCTTGGACTGAGGAAACGGGACCTGTTTGCTGACGGACTGGCTCCGATGGGTTGTTTGACTTGATAGAATGTTCTTTGAGATTTGGGCGGTGGTAGATGTGTATTTGGTCCGGATCTTGGTGGATGGAGATGTAGAGATAGGTAGGGTTTGAGGTTAGTTTTATACAGTATGGATGAATGGAATTGTGTCCTGTTGTGCATTTGATTATTGTATTATCCGTTTTGGTATTATATGTTTGGATAAAGTTATTGTTTAGTATGATGACACTGTGTATATGTAGGTTTTGAGGTTAACTCTGTGCGTTGAGTATTGGGGACCGATTGTTGTTTTTATTTGTCAGTTCGTGTGTCTAATTTATTCCCAAAGGAATACGTTTAGAATAGAGATTAGAATAGGTTCATTTTTGTTCAAACAAAGGTACCGTAGTGGACACTGTAGCATACTAGTTTCCTTTGTCTCTGCCGTCTTTTAGTAGTCTACTTCATTCCCTACTGGGTGAAATTTCTTCGACGTTGGTACCTGGCTATCTAAAGTACAATCGTAACCGTGAACTCCACTTCTCCGTTTTTATCTGCAGCCATAGAGATCTGGAAACCACCAAATTGCAAGATAAATGTTACCACGACCCTAGATCCTGCTACTCTTTAAACCAAAGTATAAAAAGGGAAAATCTTGACTTCGCAGAGCCCATGGGGAGCGATCTCGACATCAATGGCAACGCGGTGTCAAAGTAGAAGAGCCACGAGAACCGCAAGACTGCCAGTTTCGTTTCACCATCAGCGGAAGGGAAGCATCGAAGAGGAAACGCAACTGCTCAAGGACACGCCGCTGTTTTATCGAATAACTCTGAACGAACCACGAGACGCGAGCAAGATTTTATTCTAATTTCGTTCTTTTTCTTTTTCTTTTTCTTTCCGCCGTTCCATGCGCGAGGAACGAGCGTACTCGCGCTGGTCGACACCGTAAACACCGTAAAACCGACGCGTTAAAGCGCGACGCTGGTGCAACTCGAGACCATTTGTCGCACCAGCGTTGGAAATAATAGGCCGAGAGGTGTAAAATGATCGTTGTTTAAGCGCTACCCGTTCCAGACTTATTTACAGACGCATCTGCGCGGAATTTGTCAGTCGTCCGCGCGATTGTTCTCCAATTCGCGACTAGCCTGATAATAAAGTTGCCACGGTGAAGTTAACAAGCTGCGAGCGAGGAGTGAGAGTCGAGTATGTTTTTCTGAGAAGCATCTTAGCACAGTAGGATGTATTGCAGCATGAACAGGACCGATTTATAATACTGTATCGTCTTTTTAAAAATTGTTTACGACTTTTGTATAGACACCCAATTTTTTAGTTCCGAAGAATGGGTTTGTTAGGTTTATTAAGTGTGGTTGAGCACAGGTAGACATAAGTAGGTTAAGAAAGATCATGTTCATGAAATATTTGTATTTTTTCAATTTTTCTCTTTCTCTTTGTTTCTGATAGGTTGGATTTCTATGTGATTTTTATCAAATTTATGGTATGCATTGTTAAAGAGATAACGTTTTAACGTGCAAGTGCAATATTCACAGTTGTTGTAAATAGTTATATTAATAACAGTTACAATTGTATTAATTGTAAATTATTAAAATTATTAATACAATTATTCACAGATGAAATATTCTATAGATCCCACTTTTACACTTGACAGGTTAGATTATGGCACTAAGATCTTGCTGAAAGTCGAACGAGATAATCCAAAAATAATTTTTCTCTCATAGAAAAATCCAATTTTTGAGTAACCCGAAGATACTAGGCATTTAAAGAACCTAAAGAGAAATGACTGGAACGTCGGTAAAGATCTTACAGTCTTCTTTCAATCAGTTAACAGCGACTAGAAAAATGTCGAATTCCTATTGGTCCGTTGAAACACCGATTCATATCAAGGCTCATTACGATTCTAGCTTGTTCGAACATCGTTGCAAACCTTCTCGATCCGTTTCATCCGGTTGGTCTGATCAACGGTTGCCCTGTAGGTGCTCGCAGAGTTCGTTTCTCGTGGAATCAACGTTGTTGTTCGTTTGAAATCGTGGAGCCGGTTCGATCGCGGAGTGCACCAGGTGCCGGTGTGCCGTTTCGTGTGTGCATTGCAGTGTATTCTCGCGGCGAGTGTTTGCGGAAGAAACAAAGGAACGTTGTTGTCTCAGCGTGTGCGCGGAAACCGTTAACGATTCGTTTGAACAGCGACACACTTTGAACTCGCATCGCGAGATCATTGATATTCGCCTCTCCAACCGATTTCCGATCCGGCTTTCTGCTTATAAAATAATCCAATTTATTCCATCCAGCCAGCTCTCCGATCTCTCGAGATCCATTAATTGAAAGCGGCCGTAACAAATAAACAGGAATCCATAATCAAGATGTCGGAAAGGAACTGCAGCCTGTCGGACTCCGAGGTACCGATGTCCGAGACCTGCAACAGTCCGGATCCCGCGAGCCGGTTAAGAAAAGAGAGCAGAATGAGTCCTACCATAGAGAAGCTGATAGAAAAGTTGAAAATTTTGCATTACGAGACACCCAGGTTACCCAGAGCACCGCGTCCAACTCCTTCCAGGAGATCCCCCAACGAAGACTATTCTTTAGAGTCGTCTGTCAACGAGGATCTGGAAGCATCCTCTTGCAGCGAGATCAGCAGGTTGAAGAAGGCGTTGGAGATGCGCTTCGCCGTTCATTTCTCGAGTCCCAAGAAGAAGCACAGCAGTCCGGTTCGAGACAGGCACAGTCTGGACAATAACACTCTGAAAATGATGATAGCCAAGGAGCACCACCGTCGTCGTCTGATAGACGCGGAGTGGGACACGGAGAAGTCTCCTGAAAATAGCCAGGTGAATATGAGTCCGATTTCGAATTGCAGTTTGAACAAGACGAGAAGCAGCTCTCTTCAAGTCGCTCCCGGCTCGCCTTACTCCGACATGGACAGCTCGGAGGAGTACGAACAGGTCCGAGAGAGCGAGTATACCTCCTCGGTGGAGCGCAGCTTGCGTGAGATCTCCGAGGTGTTTTCCGTGTTCTTGCAGTGCAACAAAGATAAAGCGGAGAACAGGATGGATAAAAGTGCGAAGATGGAAAAGAATATGGTAGGCGAGGAGATCTTCAGACAGGCTGTAGACGTCAGTTTGAATGACCTGGTGACTCGCGAGCAGAAGGAAATGATCTTGGAGAGCTACATGCAGAGTGTCACTTTGGATGTGGATCAGAAAGTGGAAGCTGGCCTTAGCGAGCACGGTATCAACGTCCAGACGGTGTCCAAGGAGGAAAACGTCGATGAGTCTTCTTTTAAGCACGTGTTGATTCCATCAGTCGGAAAACTGAAGAGTCTAGACCGGAACCCAGACGACTCGAGCTTCTCGAACGAGACGAAAGGGAATGTCGAGGACACGGATATAATTTCGCTTTCTACCGAGGAAAAGCAGGAGGAGGAACCAGCGATTGGAATGCGAAAATGGCGCAGCATGTGCGAGAACATGGATGAGTTGAGTAATGATTACCCGAAGAAGAAGAGTCACTCCGAATCCGAAATTTCAAAGGCTGGACTCGACAACGACGACTCGCTTTCTGAGGTCTTCATCAGACGACTAGAGAGATCTAAATCGATGATAGACGAGATCTCGAGCAGTGGATCGTGCCCTAAGGACCTCGCAGACAGCGAATCGCTCAGCGAATGTCTCGTGGACCGACCTGGGGAGATCGAGGAGGAGACTTCTCTGAGGTGCAACGTTTCATCTGACTCGGATAACGATCCCGAGATCAGTAAGGATTCCGCGGAACCTTCCAGGAAGGTATCGAACGGTTCATCGATTGGCTCCCCTATCCTTGCCTCGTGGAAACTGCTCGATCGGCTGAACTTCGTGAGAAGAGCCGCAGAATCTCGAGCACCGAGTCCGAGGAAAAGCGAGTCTGACGATCAACGAAGTGACTCGAACAGGCGCGACGAAGATCCTCGTAGCATCGATTCAACCGATTTCTCTCGGGACTTCGACCATCTGTCTTATAGGGCTCCGAACATCCAAATGTCTTCCACTTGGAATACCTCGAATGCGCCGTCGAAGAAGTCAGGAGTAGCTAAACCTGGCGATGTCATCGATCGCAGTGGCGTGAATTTTTCATCGAATTCTCGCAAGAACATCTGCTCGACGGGCTCCAAAGACTGTGACAGGTCCAAAGTAGCCGATAACGCGGCAGGTTACTTCACGGATTTAACTGGACAAAATGTACAGACGTTGGGGCAAGACACGCACGATTCGTCGTGGAGCGTAGAGGATGACGACGTTTTCGAGGATGCGGTGGAGTCTTGTCGAACGAGAAGCGGCTACCGGTCCTTCTTGCAGAAGATGGCCGACAGAGAGGCTAGGTGTTCGCTCAAGCGGTCGTCGGATTCTTCAGATGGGAAAACGTCGGACGAAAGCGAGGGCGAAAGAGAGAAATTAACGAAGAAGAAAGATAACTCGAAGGATCTATGTTTTACTTCAAAATCGGCGTGTGAGCAGGAGAATAAAGTTGTGAAAACTAAATACGTCAGGAAGAAGATGGTGGTACCCGTGAGGGGTGTGCCAGGTAATCCAGTGTCGTCGTATGAATTTTCGGGGCCTTGGGCTCTTGGTCCTTTGATATTACTCTGTCTTGTCTTGTCTTCTTGGTAGATTTTAGTGGTAGATTTATATGGCCATCTTCTGTTATTTTATAGAAATTCTGAGGATCGTGAAAATTTATATAGGTAGTATTTAAAATTAGGAATTAATATAAATATAAAATTTTCCAGTAGGAGAATTCCAAGCTTTGGTGATCAAAATAGAGAAAATCGTAAAACTATTAAATTATTTCTCAGGGAATGACAAACATTCGTACCGAGTGTACGAAGAATCAGGTACAGGGTGCATAGAGAATTAGTCTGTAGGAAATAGCAACTTTCGAAACTTTTGTACAAGGAATTGCTTGACTTGGGAATACAGGAAGTCGCAGTTAAACCGATATTCGATTAAGGCTCCAAATTCGTCATTTCCTTAGCCGGCTTCTATCGACGGGATAATTCAATTTAGCGATCAGACGTTAGGCATATCGTGAGTCTTTAAGTGATTCTATCTCAAAGTTTAGCTCGTCGATAGTTTAGAATTATATGGATCACTTTGCCCGCTTCTTTGCCGTGTTTCTAAACCGGATGGAAGAGGTCGAGCTAGGAAGAGCTAGGTTGAAAATAAAAATAAAAATAAAAAGAAAAAGGAAAAAATGGAGGCAGAAAGTTTATTGAACGCCGAGCTTGCAGATAGCTATTATAAATTCCGGTGTGACGAGGCTCGTAAAGAGAGAACGAATAACGGTGTCGATTTATCCGCGTTGCAACGCATAGCGATGTTATCGATGGAAAAGCGGGATTATGGTTCGCGATCCAACGTGCCACCGCGGTTTGTCTTTCTTCTTCGAGCTGCAAACAGCAATTTACAATGGCGGACGATAAGGCAAGCGGCCATAAATCATCCCCGAAGAAAGAGAGGCCGCGAACGAAATGTATGCGAGGCATTAATTGGATAGATAACAGGCTGATCGGTCGCGATAACGTTGCCGCCTGGTGGCTCGATCAATATTTATCAATAGTTAATTACACCGCGAATTACACCGGCGAGCGTAAGCGCGAAATACGCCCAGCCTGCAAAGTAACGCGAGATCGAATCAGCCCGGATTCCAGCTCGGTAATCCGCGCGGAGCGCTCGTTCCAGAGATACCCGGAGATTACCCGACGCTTTTTTCCGGAAACTGTGTCAGATGCACGGCTACGATAAGCTAGCATAATTTCTGCAATGGACCCGGCCGAGCTACCTTCCCACTTCGCGATACGAACCCCGCTTCTTGCCTGATTTCGGCGTCCCTCGGATCGACTGCTTCCGGGCAATCGGCGAACATAGTAGCTGTATCGGTATGGAATCGGAAATGCGAGGTTTCTTGACAAAATTATCAAATGGGGGGAAAAACAAGCGCATATTATCTGATCTAGCAGTTCAGCTTGGCTAGAAGATTTTATAAAATTATGGATTGCACGAATTATTATATGTGAAATTCGCCGATGTCTTTTAACCCTTCGCTAGTACGGGTAGCTATAGTCACTGGGTACGAGACGCTATTTATACAGGATGGGTGACAAAAATTATCCATCGTTTGCAAAAATTAAGCCAGAAATTAACTCCTGTCGTGATAGGCATTCAAAAGTACCAGCGCTCATTCCTATTTAAACGCGATTTTCGTTCATAGCGATGCAATAAAGGCAAAACTGTCCACCATTTAACTAGGGATGTGAGGGTCCCAGGACTGCAACAGCGAGCGTATATATGCGTTTCTCGGCCATAGCAATGCATTTACGTGACCCCTTTCTGTGAGTCCCTCGGTCCTATCAGTTGTTTCTACCGAACGCATATGAGTCCCTGGGCCAAACTGATAATCTCCGCCAAACGCATATATGCGGTGCTCATCTGTAAAGGGTTAAGACAAATGTTGCCGTTCCGCTTAGCTCTCTTCATAAAGAATTACAATTGCTATTACGATGGTCGGTTTTTCTTTTCCTTTTTCCTTCTTCTTCGAAAGACTTGGTCCCAAATGCTAAAGACTGCCAAAGATCGTAATGTTTCCATCTTTGGCACGGCGCTTCGTCCTAAGGGAGGGACTCTGCGGCGACAGCCGTAGAGAAAGGGTTAATAAAGTTTATTCTGAAATGACGTTGACGGCTATTGTGTGTGAGATAGGATGTATTTGACATGTATTTGTTTGACATCGTGACTAACGTTCTAACCAGGAATTTCTCGTTTTTGTTCACAGATGTGCTCTTTCCGCCGTCGCACAAACTGACAGTGGCAGAGGTGTTCGACAAGCGAACGGACCTGCCGCAGCCGGAAGTCCTCAAGCAACACTTTATCCTCGAAGGTAGGATCGACGAGGCTGCGGCTCTTCGTATAATCAACGAAGGAGCCGCCCTTCTCCGCTCGGAGGATACTATGATCGAGATCGAAGCTCCGGTCACCGGTGAGTCCTCTCTTCCTCTTTTCAACGTTTTACCTCGCGCTTCCTGCGCGAAGGTCGGATTCAATCGCCTATGAAACGGGCGCGTATCGATCAAATTTACTTCGCGCCTGAAAAAGAAACGGCGAAAGGGGGGAGAAAAAATGGGGGTGAAACAAAAAGGGTGAAAAGGGAGCCGCGAGAGAACCTTTGGAAGAATCGAGTCGCAGGAAAGGACGCATTATATCGTGACACGTTAGAGGGAAAAACGTGAAAGGCACTTGACACAGTTACACGCGGCGAGAAAGAACGATTCCCTGGCTTCGGTGTGCGTTTACACGAGAACGATCGCGACACCGTGAAGGCAGCAAAGTATCGACGCGGTGTTACACCACGTTGCTCTTATTCACCTGTGTACACGTGTGTGTACGAGCTAGTGCCGCGTGCGACGGATGCACGGTTGAGCGGTTCGTTTCGTCTGATCCAATAAGGGTAGCTAGATCGATTCCGCTCGTGTGGACCGGCCTTAAACCCTCGACCGGCTAGAAAAGCGAGGCCTCGACGCTTCGAGGCCTGCCTGCCTGCCTGCTGACGCGTTTCTCCGTTTTAACGCCACGCTCAGGCTCTCTCTTGCCTCTTCTCCTGTCTTGCCACCCCTTTTACCCGTCTCTGTTGACACTTGGCTCGAGTGTCGAGTGATCGCGATGGAGTTTTCGGATCGGGTTCTGGATCGTTCGGTGATACCGCCCGGAGGACCACCAATAGCTCCCCAAGGATCAGGAAAGGGTGATTAGTTCTCGTAGGACATTCGGCTTAACGCGTTAAGTGCCACACGTTAAGTCCCTAGAGACCGACGTTAGACTTTTCGTTCGGGCTCAGTCGAACCTCAGGGACCGGTCGCAGAGTTTAGATTCCTATTACACGATCGCATGTGTCAGTTCTTGCTCACTGATTGTGACACTAAATATTTTACTTAGGCAACATCGGTTTTTGTTCAGTCGAGGTTTAAGGAAAAGAATACAGTATTTTTAAAAAACTTAATGAAATATATTAACACTATGCCGTCCGGTGGCACCATGTTGGTGTCATGCGAAAACTATGGGCAAATGCCGATGACAGCACGTTGGTATCATGCGTAAATGAGTCAGTCCTACTGACGCCAAAAGAATCCCGATTAGACGTGAGGACGATATAGTGTTAAAACAGGATAAACAAAGGCGTGGTTTGGATCTAGAATCGTTACAATGCTAACTTTTGGTGTTAAATTCTTCGCCATCTTTGGTCCTAACGTTTGGGAATTCCTGTTGCGACAATTGGTACAGTATCTCCGAGTTTTATGAACACTTTGCCCGCTACCACTGGTCTACTTGATGACCGAGTCTGGGCCTGAACGGAACAACAAGCAAAACGTGCTGGACTCTTAACGCGTTAAGCAAGTGGGAATTATAGTATCCCAAGTGACGAATCGCGTGGAGGATCGCGTCTAGTCCGATTTCCAAGATCGTCGAGTAAAATCGAGGTGTATCTTGCCGCATATAATTACTCTCGAGTAATTTCGATCGGCTAATTAGCTATTCGACATGGAGATCTTTGGTATCCGAGGAAATCGCTCGCGTGGAAGCCAGGATGATTAAGCCCCCCTTCCCAGCTATTAAACTTCATCTGAAACAAGTAACGAACCGGTAAAGAAATATCCTGGAGGATGGAAAAATACCGAAACGCGGGTTCCGAGTGGTGAAGCGAGGAAACGAAGGCAGGATTCCCAGGGAACTGGCAGCCTGGATCTTTTCCAGTAAATATGTCCCTATGAGCGAGCTTCCTCGCTAATTAGTTCTACTTTGCCATGATCTATTAGTTTTGCAGCAGTTAAGAAGCATAATCCTCCGACACCTTGCTTTTCACCCCTCTTGGCAGCCTTCCATTCTTGCAACTTTCTTCTCGCCCTTTTTATCTTCTCCCTCTCTTTCCTTTGATCTACCAGGTTCTCCCTTATGCCTGCAGTTTTTCCACGAAAACTCGCCTTCTCTCTACCGAATCAGCTTTCTTTTGTAATTCCTCCGAGTATGCTCCTGGTTCTCGCTTTTTCCCCGGAGGTCAGCCGCCAGCTCTCCGAGTCTTCCGTTTCCTCCGTTTCTTGACCTTCCACCTACGCCTGGCCGACCTTTTTACACCGTTTCGCCCCCTCTCTTACACCCGTTCCTCCTCGTTCATCCCCGACAAAACGCACTCGCGGGGAACCAGCGCAAAACCAGCCACTCGAGGCTTCTGGCAAACGTTTTTTCCACCCTTTTCTCTCCCCCGCGGTCTCTCGCAGTTCCACGTGTCGGCGGATAATAGCGGATTAATTGGGGCGAGCGATGAAAGGCAACGTTTTTTCGAATTATTCTCCGGCGCTTCGAGTACGCCGGAAAGTGGAGGAGAAAAGTCTCTCGCGCGAGAAACGGTGTTCGCGTTATTCGTTATTTCTCAGTTTCGTGCTCCAGTTGGAGAATGGTCTAAATGGCTCGCGAGCTGAATTGACACCGACTGGGATTAACCGGCGAATTTTGCCAATTCGTTAACCAACCTGTTTTCATCTAGCTAGTCTACCCGATGTCAGTATAGTATCCCCTAACGATCCATCGTTTGCTGTTGTTCTAGCATTGGCAGTTGACATTTTGACAGGCAGCCAGTTTTCATATAGGACGCTCAGGGGACCATAACAAAATTTTCATTACTCTTAGTGTATCCTAAGAATTCGGTGGATCTTAGAATTTTTTTATTTTTTAACACTTGGGACGCTCAGGGGACCACGATAAAATTTCCATTATTCTTAGTATATTCCTGGAATTTAGTGGATTTTAGAATTTTTTTACTTTTTAACACTTGGGACGCTCAGGGGGACTACGATAAAATTTCCATTATTCTTAGGATATAGGGATGAATTATCAAGCATATGGCAAAGAAAAAAGAACGATGCAAATTATTAATGTTTTCTATTAAAAGCGATCTGTTTATTTACGTTGTTCAGATATTAAAAAATTGGTTAGAATAAAACAAATATAAATTTAGAAAATTAGTATCGCCAGACACAGGTGACCATCATGGTCTCACTGAGGAGTCAAGTGTCGGTCACTGATGACCACCATGACAATCAACGTGTTAAATGATCGTGTATCAGGATTTTGAGGGTGGTCTTTGCTTGGTGATATTGTTGGACAAGAAAATAAGCAACATCGTCGATCGGTAGAGATCTGTATTATTGGCATGAGGGTAGATTTTTGCTCTAGTGTCTACCATGGTAATCGGTTGTTAGACAACCATTTTTGTTGTTGCCTTGCTTTATTTATTAATAAATATACACATATTCTCCCAAATTCGTACCGCGTTACTCTTGATTATCCTAATTCCAACAGATATTAATTAAAGTGATATAAAATTAATTTCTTCAACATGCTTGCAATAAAAATTCCGAAGTGAGGTATTTGACTAGTTTAGAAATTTTCTTCTTCCTACTGTGTTATATTTTAAGCTATGGTGTTTGAGTCCTCCATAATTTCTCTTGATTTCTAATGACAAAGAGGAGCGAGACCATACAAAGGGACTCGTTAAATTATATTGTATATTCTTCTCGTACAGATGATGACGCGACGTGCCTAAATCGGTACCTTAAACAATAGAATTTATTGAACCCTCGTTCTTGTATATTATATCGTATTTACTTACCCCAGTATCGACTTTTACGTTCCTTAATGCGTATCGCGATTATTGTCCGCATTTCGTCAACTTAGTGGTGCCTGCTTTTGTCCTGCGTGGTACCCTGAAACCACCTTACGCCCCTGTCTCTACGTTCTCTGACCCCTTTCGCCCACGACCCCCTTAATTTTCGATTCCACGCGTTCGACGGCGTCCGACAATGGGACAGACGCGTCCCGACGTCGAACGAAACGAAAGCAACAGCCCCGACGCGGCGACACACCCCTACCCCGTCGCGAATCCTCAATTACGCGCATCAATTAGTTCCATCACGGTCATCTTCACGGTGTCCGCGATTGTTCTGCTGGCACAATACACGCCAGAACACAATAACTCGGATCGATTCGATTCTGTCCTTCGTATCCCCACTGGACGCGCAGCCTCCACCTTTGTGGCGTCGACGGCCACGTCTTCGAAAGGGGTAGTTATTACCTTTGGTCGACCATGCGTCGCGACTTCTATTGCTCCCGATTAATCCACCGCCCCATTCGCCTTTTTATACTTTTCCCTCATTTTTCTCTCCCTTTTTCCCTTCTTTTCCTTTTTCTATATATACGTGTATTGGAAAACGGTGTGGGGGGAGCATAACTTGGCGATGGAACGATTTTAGGAAAGCTTCGTGAGTTTTTCCTGCAATTTTCCACGCTCTTTCTCGTTATAGCGAATGTTTCGTTGTAGTGCAATCTTTCTTTTCCTTTCTCGTGGATTTGGTGCGTTATTTCGTTTGAAATTCGCGTCTGTGATTATCTCCGTGGTCTCGAGGAACAAAAGAGGCCTGTGGGGTGGAGGCAGGAATCGGAATAAATTTCTTTCCTTTTCCTTTTTCTGTATACACGTGTATTGGAAAACGGTGGAGGGGGAGCATAGATTGGTCATAGGACGATTTTAGGAAAGCTTCGTGAATTTTTCGTCCAATTTTCCACGCTCTTTCTCGTTATAGCGAATGTTTCGTTGTAGTGCAATCTTTCTTTTCCTTTCTCGTGGATTTGGTGCGTTATTTCGTTTGAAATTCGCGTCTGTGATTATCTCCGTGATCTCGAGAAACACAAGAAGCCTGCAGGGTGGAGTCAGGAATCGGAATAAATTTCTTTCGTCCGCGACTGGGTTTTTAAGGAAATCGTGATAGAAAATCTCGTACCACTTGGCCGGGACACGGTTCATCACTCGAGATACGGCATTAAACGAGCCGGCGTTACTTCCTCCGCGTAGAAATACTCCGTTGAAAGCTGTTTTTCAAGCTGAAACGTCAAATTAAATGTTTTGGAAGACGAGAATCTCCGCAACTGTTGGAGAGCTGCAAGTGACGTAAAATAAACTCGGTCGAAGAGACTCTCCCAGTCTCTCTCTCTCTCTCTCTTTCTCTCTCTCTCGCTCTCTTCCCGTGGCCTTTGTCGTGGCACGATCGATCGAGAACCACTTTCGAGCGGTGCCTCCGACTCGAAATATCCCCGTGAAAGCAATCGATTCCGCGGCGTCTTCAGCGTTGTTGTCAGAATCTCGGCAGCATCCACTCGGTTACCTAAAAGAAAAGAAAAAAGGGACAAAGGTGCAGTCATTTTGTATTTTCCCTATATCGCAGCGCGACACGCGATCACTGACTTGCAAATTTATAGGCGTGCCGGTGACGTTACAGGTTCCTCCATAAATCAACCCCATCGAGTATGGCAAATTTTTCGTCGCACTATAAAACCCCATTTTTTCCACCCTTCCATAGAATTTTCGAATAATATGCATAACTCTTCCCGTATTATTTCCAAGAACCATAATGTTTGAGTAATTTTTAATTTTAAGGGTTGATCGTAAATCAACCCTTTAGAATACCTCGAACCTTTACACCGCGTGACATAATTCTCTTTTCATATTCATGCTTTAATCGGTTCTCATAATCTTTTTCGAATATTCCTTCTAAAAATTGTAATTTTTAAATCTCGCCAATCGCATAGGAATATTTCGCAAGCTCGCTGAATTTACTCCCTTAGAATATCTCGAACTTTTACACCGTGTGACATAATTCGCATTTCATACCTATACTTTAACCGGTACCTATAATTTTATTCCAATATTTTTTCCAAAAATAAAAATTTCTAAATCTCTCCACGACACAGGAATATTTCACAAGCACGCCGAATTCGCTATGAAAATTTCGCGACGAATTCGAGTCCGAATTAATCCACGATATCAAACCGCGATCCCGTTTCGTAGGTTAACCTCGATCTTGCCAATGAACCGTGTTACACCCATAATTCTTTCCCAATATTCTTTCCAAAAATCGTAATTTCTAAATCTCGCCACGGAATATTTCGCAAGCTCGCCGAATTCGCTTAAATTTCGCGACGAATTCGAGTCCGAATTAATCCACGATATCAAACCGCGATCCCGTTTCGTAGGTTAACCTCGATCTTGCCAATGAACCGTGTTACACCCATAATTCTTTCCCAATATTCTTTCCAAAAATCGTAATTTCTATATCTCGCCACGGAATATTTCGCAAGCTCGCCGAATTCGCTTAAATTTCGCGACGAATTCGAGTCTGAATTAATCCACGATCCCAAACCACGATCCCGTTTCGTAGGTTAATCTCGAACTCATCAACGAACCGTGTTACAAAATTTGCATAAACCTGGTAGAACGTCGATCAATTTCAGCGAGACGTTAGAGCCAGATGTAACTGGAAGAGATGTGGATTCGTTGCCAGGGACGTATAACGTGGTGTCTTTCATCGGTAAGCTTCGCGAATGAAACCATACACGGTATAGTCGTTCGTGGGTGTGTTCTTAATCATCGGGAACGCGTTTTGGCACACGCGTCGCGATCGAGGGTGGAAAAAGGGGAACAACGGCCGAGTGAAATTGCGTTTTGCGCGAGTGGTTCGTCGTCGAACGTGGATGAGGAGGGAAACGGACGAACAGGGCAGGTTTCCGTGGGGCTGCAACATGGCGGAGATGAATTACGAGCGCAATAGACGCAGCAGCAGGTGGATCGGGGGAGAAAAATCGGGTCGAGGGGTGTCGCGTTGGAGGAACGAGCGATTCCCTGGAGGGGTTAGCTTCTTCCGGCTGATTTTTCGGAAAGATTCGCGCGAACGTGATGTCGGACTACGAGTGTAGTATCGTATACTTGTTGGATCTACGAGTGTTTAATTTAGCGGGGGAAATATGGTTTATCTTCGACTTTGCTTATGTTTGAACTTGTGCATGCGTTTTAATGGCATGGTAGAAGAGGAAGGTAAAGAAGAGGCGAATAGTAAAGCAATTACACGCGAATCACGCGATAATGTACAAATAGATTTACTTATTATACAATAGATGTCGCGATTAGTACCATATGTGTGTATTTCGGTGATACTTATTGAACGAAGACTTAAATTTAGAACGTAGGATTGGATTTTTGACACTAGAGCTAGCAATTTCTAATATTTAGCTGTATTTAAGATAGGTAAGATAGCTGTATTTTTCTAATAATTTCTGAAATAGGAAATCCCAGAAGACTGTGAAATTCAAAACGCAGGATTGGATTTTTAATATTAGAACTACCAATTTTCAATAAGTACATAAATACAGTGAACATATTTATTAATTAAAGTAATATAATTGAAATAAATAGGTAGAAATAATTATTCTTCTATCTGAAGAGGAATTGATATTAATTTTGCGAAGGGCAGCTATATTTTTCCAATAATAATTCCAGAAATAGAAAATCCCAAACAAGTCATTTTGATATCCTAGGTAGTTTTAGTATTGAGATAAAAATGCCAAGTATCGTCAATATCGTTATAATGCTAGATATTATGGATTTCATTCGTGGAATAATTAATCGGAGAAAATTAAAAGCGCAGATTTTAATACTGAACCGATTCATATTAATTTGATACTTAATTAATTTCATATTAATTTCATTAATTTAATACTGAACCGAATAGACCGATGGACGAAAGAAGGGAAGAAGGTTCTTAAATAAAATTAAAAAGACAAATCACGTAGACAAGTGATCAAAACGAAAATATTAAATGCGAAATTTTAAATCAAAAATTACAAAATAGC
Organism: Eufriesea mexicana; assembly: GCF_001483705.2. Classification (NCBI taxonomy): domain Eukaryota; kingdom Metazoa; phylum Arthropoda; class Insecta; order Hymenoptera; family Apidae; genus Eufriesea; species Eufriesea mexicana. The sequence continues at coordinate 352,914 of NW_016908280.1, read as the reverse complement.
CATTTAAGGCGTGGTAGGCTTAGCGTTAATTATGCATATAAACGGAGCCATTTTAATTTTTATAATTCAAGAATCCGTACTTATTACGCGTGGAATAATAAGAATTCCAAATTCCAAAGCTAACATGCGCAATTAAAAACTGCTTTGGTAGAAATGCCTACGCGCAAGCATTTAAAAATACTCCAAGCCACGAGGTATATTTTTGTGTTTAAAACCGTGGTATTAATGGGAAATGGAAGCACGAATGTCGAACGTGCATATCCACCGATAAAACATCAAAGCAGTTACAAATCCCATAACTGTACAGAGCAACCAGTGAGCAACTGCGGAAAATAAAACGCGCAGATTCCAAACATATACCCACCGATAAAATTTCGAATCTGTTCGCTTGGGTCTCTGTTCGAGATGCGAAAAATGGAGAGAAATTCGAGAAAGGCACCGGAAGCCAGCCTTGCAAAGCCGAATCAGCCGGCGGCACCCAAACACGCGAGTCATTGCCCAGCTTTTCTCGCGGAAAATACCGTGGAAACTCTCCTCGTCAGCCCATTTTCCGATCTCCGTTTCCGCGCGAGACCACGAAGACACACGGCTACCTGGATCGAACACGACGAATTCCTCGGCGAGGAAGATCACGCGCGCTAGTGGGTAATTTTACGAGCGAACGCTTTACGGTCGAGCTGCTGCGCGCGGACGGGCCCCGATAAAGAATTCTCGTCGATAGAAACGGAATGGGATAATAAAGAGAGTCGACTGTAAAACCGTCGAACGTTACGGCCGACAATTCCGCGGAATTGCCTGGAAAATTTTAATACCGACCCCGGCTAGGTCCGAAGAGTCGAAACGAGAGGCGCGGGATTGCTTCCGATGGATTTAGGTGGATCTTTGCGCTGGTTCCTCCGAGTTCTGGGTTAGGAGTCAGGTTAAGAGCTGGTCTCTCATTCCGTGTGTGGTGGAATCTTGTTCGTTGCTCGATATTGCGCTGAGAATTCCTGGAAATCTGTAATTATCATCGGACTAGAGGTTCGCAGGACTATAGGACCAGAGTGGACCATGTTGATGCTGATCCTGACAAAATTCTGCCTGCACTAGACGAAATGACGATATTCGAAGACTCGATTTGTCATTTAGCTTGAGAAATCTCGTGGAACCTACGTTTATTAGGCCCTCGTATCAAAATGTTATTAGATATTCGTTGTGCAATGTGATAGAGGACCTGTGACAGGGTCTAAGTTTCAGTCAGACAGTCTCCTATTCCGTAAATTATATTTTACTCTTCGATGCTCCTCTCTGTTAACCGAAGAATGGAACAGGTTATCCAAAAAGGTGCCATTTTCCAGCCCTATCGCGTGACTCTGTAGGCAAGAAGTCTCAGCTGTTGCTGACATGGATTCTCAGACAGAATGGAAACTGGGATTGTACCTGGCGTTAATAAAGATCAGGATGACAGTTGATTTATGGTCCCGTCTTGTCTCCCGAGCGTTCGAAAGAAGCAGAAGCTCCTGTCGTCCCATCTCCTTGCAGCCAGCCCTGCTAGCTCCAGCCAGCTTGACAGCCTAGGCACTGTCAAACCCATTACTCGCTCCACCGTTCGCGATTATCGAATTACCTAGCGATAACCACGCGTGTCACCTGGCCAACAACGAGACGAAGGCTCTGGCACACGGATTAAAAGGAAAAACAAAATGGCTAACATCCCTCACGCGTTACTCAGGACCCACACGAATCCTGACATCTCGAGGTGTTATCTTAATGCAGTTGCTGGGAAATTGATAGCCCGAAGGCGGACCGCAGCGGTAAAAGCTGAGCCAAGGGTTGGCTGGTCGGAAAAGCAACGCGGTCGCGGCTTGAATTATTCAGAAAATTCCCGCGGGATGGCCGGGAGCGAAAGTTTCGGGAGCAACTCTCGTCGAACATTAATTGAGCTTCGCCGCGCGCTCGCCTCCGTATAAACGCGGCCGTTTAATGCGTAACGATCCAGTTTCCAGCGCTCGTTTCCCAACCCCGTGAACTTGGCCGCGGCTGCCAACCCCTGTCAGCCTTTGTGCTCGCTTATCGGCCCTTCCGCGAATTAATATCCCGTTGGAGCGCGTCCGTTCTCTGTTTCTACCCTGTCGCAGCCATTATCTCGCGGTGAACCTCCGTTTTTCCTTCTGCGTTACGCTTCTGCCGTCCTAGCCTCTGTCATGCGCGACCTTTTGCAACGCGATTTTCCGTCCGCTCTTTCAACCTTGCTTCCCCATTTTTCCTCGCTTTTTTATCTTCGATTCGTTTTCCGCGTCCGTGGTCCGTAATTTCGGAGTTGGTGCAATTTAGAGGTAGTCTTGGCAGGAATTTAATATACGCATGGAAAGGTGATTATGGTGAAATGGGACACGCGGAATGAGATTCTGACCTAAACTGGCCCACGTGGCCTCGCCGAGGCTTCTGGATCGCGTGTGATACACCCACGCTTCCTCGTTCGGACTTCGCGTTCCCGCACGTGGCTCAGGAATGCTTGGCTCGCGATCACTTACACGACTCTGTCAATTATCTCGTCCCGTGTTTTACACCGACGGAAATCTGAAGTATCCGTGTCTCTCTTGTGAACATAAGGGTAGTCGTATTTCTCACGTTGATCTTGATAAATATCTCTTTTCTTTTGGAGGTATTGGTGTCTTATGGTAGGTTGATATTCGGTACTTCGGTCGATGAGAGTTTGGATGGTGTTGATGAATGGACGACGAAGAGTACTTAGGGTTAGACTACTTGGGGTGTGAAGAATACCGTTCGATTGGGTGTCAAAGATTACGTTCATCGACTAATTAACCCTTTGACTACGGCAGATTTTAAAACGTGTTAGCTGTACTATATAGTAGGAATCCATTTGCGATGTACACTGAGAACAGTGAAATTTTTCGTTAGGTGTGCATTTCTTAGGAATTATTGTATATTTAAATAATAATTAAAACACTATATTCCACTATATATGAAGACAACATTGTTTATTTTTTAAATTCTCCATTAAATTGTGTTACTGTACGTATTTGAAATTTAACAGCAAACAAAACTCTTGAGCGCCATAGGCGTCCACAGTAGTCAAAGGGTTAAATATGTAATAAATAGTGGGAAAAATTTGGTGTTTGCTTCTCGATCCAAGCTGGAATTTTATTTATCTATTTTGAAATTTAATGTACGTCAATTCACATCCAATATTTAGAAGAAAAGGTTCGCCTTAAATTTTATTTTTATGGTTACGAGTCATCCTTAGGGATTCATATAAAATACATATCCTTTATTATTCATCTAGGTGCTAAATATTTATTGACGGATTAAATATGTAATAAGAAATACGGAAAAAGTTCGTGTTTGTTTCCGGATCCAAGCTGAAATTTTATTTATCCATTTTGAAATTTAATGTACGTTATTTCACATCCAAGATTTGGTAAGAAAAGGTCTGCTTTAAATTTTATTTTTATTATCACGAGTCATTCTTAGGGATTAATATAAAATACACATCTTTTATTATTCAACTGGGTGTTAAATATTTATTAACAGATTATATATGTAATAAGATACAGGGAAAAATTTGATATTTGTTTCTAGATGGAAACTTAGATATTATTTATTCGTTTTGATATTTAATCTGGTAAGAAAAGGTTCGCTTTAAATTTTATTTTTATTATCACGAGTCTTTCTTAGGGATTAATATAAAATATACATCTTTTATCATTCATCTGGGAGTTAAATATTTATTGACGGATTAAATATGTAATAAGAAATACGGAAAAATTTGGTATTTGTTTCTAGATGGAAACTGAGATTTTATTTATTCGTCCTGAAATTTAATCTGGTAAGAAAAGGTTCGCTTTAAATTTTATTTTTATGCTCACGAGTCATCCGGATTAATATTAAACCCATCTCTCCTAAGTCACTTTTATTCCTCCACTACTTTCTCTTCGGTGATCCAAGCACCGGACCGCCCTCGATCACCAACCCTTTCAGCCTCGGGCGGGAGGCCGTATCTTAAGTTATATAGGGAAATAAATTACCATTTTAAGTTAGTCCATGTATATCCAATGAACCGTTCGTGTGTATCGAGTATTTTATTTTTAACTTCTACCTTCCGCCATGCAATCCCTGATCTAAACTGTCAGGGTGTATCTGTGCAACTCTGTCGTGCTTCGCACCATGAATCTCGAATATTCTCGACTTTCGATCTCTGGAAGATGCCAGAGTAGGTTAATAATGCGATAAAATAATAGCACTTTATTATTAATTTATCTTCACCTTCCAATTTAGTCCATTCAATGGAAAAATCATAAATCTTCGAGTTAGGAAACAAATTTCGAGCAGTTTTAAAGCGACTTTAAAGCGGTTTTGAAGTGGTTTTGAGGCGGTTTTGAAGGAAAAATCGACTGGAATGCGTGTCGATACAATTCTCGCGAATCATGGGACACGAAGAAGTGGAAGAATCGAACGCAATGACGTTCGACGAGGGCGCATACGGCTTCCGGATACGAGGAGGAGCGCGAAGGAAGTCTTAGAAAAGGGTGAACAGTGTAAAAACGATTCCATCCACGTTGTGTCTGTCGCGAATACAAATTTCTGTCTTATCGCGATGTACGTGGCAATGTGCTCGCGTACAGCGTCCCAGGAGACGACGTTGGAGCTCAAAGAGAACTCGATATCGAACGGGGGCTCGACGGATCCGTAGCCTGGCCTCGAAGCTTTATCGTCCCTTTTTCTTCTCTTTTCCCCCGGTTTCCCTCCCTTTTTCGTCCCATTTTCGTCGCCGTTTCGGGGTAATGCGCGATATTTGATACGTAACCCCGTCCGTTGGATTTTTCAAAGAGTCTGCTGGAATCTCGAGAAATCGAGCTCCTCTTTTCAACCCGATCGTAGATATCCTTCGTATTGTCAAATATTTGGACCACTGTTTTCAGCTTGATTTCGTTCCAATATTATCTTGTATCGCGTCTCTTTCGTATTTCACTCGTTTTCCGAATTCTCGTATGAAATATTTCTCTGCCGCGACTAATTAGGTTAGTATTAATCCTCGCCTTGTCAAGAGTGACTATAGTTATTGAACGTGAAGTACGAGCTGTACGTAAGGGCTGGTAAAGTCTTCTCATGTCAGGAGTTATGTTTTAATTATCAGAAACCGTCGAGAACCGTGTCTTTCAGCGAAATATTTCAGTACTTGATTTTTCTGGGAATTGTGTAATTATGTAATTAAGCATAGCTTTTCGACTGGGAATTAATTATTAATTTATTTACGTTCTAATGAAGCTTCTCTAAGAAGCAAGGGTCGTATCAAGTATTCAAGAGGCACGTATTTGAACACCCTCAGGTTATTCATTAACCCTTTGCACTCGAGAGACGCCCTTCAGTCGACATTTGATAAAATTTCGAAGATTAATCAATATGTGAAATTTGAGATAATGTAACGATGTGCGGAGTATCGAAATCAAATAATTCTACGTGGTGATTATTATACGATTTCTTATTTACTGGTCAGAAAAATATCTTTGAACTCCTATTTTTCTTTAGCTAAATAATGGTCGAGTGTAAAGGGTTAACGAGGGTTTTACTTTCCCACGATGAACCATGTACGATAAATCCTTGCTTATGTACAATAGGTATATTTATTTATAAATTTAAAAAATTTTTTAAATTAAAATTTGTTAATTTTACTGCTCCAAAAAATGTCGTCAGTCTTATAGCAGAAAATTTTTGAACTTCTATTCTTCTTTAGCCAAAAAATTGTCGAGTGCAGAGGGTTAAAAGATGTCTGTCTGTTTTCCAATTTCGCGAATGCCAATTAATAATTTAAAATAATTGGAAAGTGTAGACACATCGACTGCCAATTTCGTTGTAAAAATAAAAGGGTTGGAGACAATTTCGTGAAATAATTGAAGTCTCTGTATGACACTAGAGAATTTGCGAACGTACTTACGTTCGCCGTCCCCCAGGAGCAATTCAAGATAGCAAGACTTATTCTCCTGCCTGCTTGAACAAAATTTCTCTCATTCCTCAACAACCACTTCACCCTCGAATTAACCCGACTCTTCATGACCCAAACGGTAGAAAACAAACGGTGATCGACTACGCTTTCTTCTCGAGCAAACACAAACCCCTATTGACCCAACGGCGACCTATTTTTAAAAATTAAAAAATTCCCCGACTCGGGAAAAAATCGAGTGATTCTCGCTTCAAGTATCGGGATCGAAGTTGGACAAATGACGAGTCTTTCGCGATCGAAATTCCGAGTATCGTGAGTAGAGAGTGGAATGGATCAACGACGAATAGAAAACAAACGGTGAATAACATTTCTTCTGGATCAACTAAAAATCCTCGTAGTCCAAAATAATGACCCCTTTCTAAAAATTAAAAAATCCCTCGATCCCCTGAGAAACCTATCCCTTGGAGTATCGCGATCGAAGTCAGGCGAATTGGGAATTCTTCACGGTCGAATCCTAATAATCAATTATAATTTTTTCTGGATCGATCATTCAATGAAGATCTATTTCCAAAAATTAAAAAATCCCTCGAGCCCTTGAGAAATAAAACCTTTGGAATATAGTAATTGAAGTCAGGCAAATCGGGAATTTTTCGCTGCCAAATCCTCAGTATCGTGAGTAGAGAATTGAGAATTGATTCATCGACAAATAGGAAACGGACGATAATCAATAACAATTTTCTGGATCAACCACTCAGTGACGTCCATTTCTAAAAATTAAAAGATCCCTCGACCCTTTGAGAAATAAAATCCACGGAGTATAGCGATCGAAGTCAGGCAAATCGGAAATTTTTCGCTACCAAATTCTCAGTATCGTGTGTAGAGAATTGACTCATCGACAAATAGAAAACGAACGATAATCAATAACAATTTTTCTGGATCGACCACTCGGTGACGACCTATTTCTAAAAATTAAAAAATCCCTCGACCCCCAGAGCAACAAAAACCACGGGGTATAGTGATCGAAGTCAGGCAAATTGCGAATTCTTCACGGACGAATCTTCGGTATCCTGAACAGAGAATTGACTGAAAAACAAATAGAAAAGAAACGGTGATCGATTACAGTTTCTTCTGCCTCGATCATTCACTGACGATCCACTTCTAAAAATTAAAAAATCGCTCGACCCCCAGAGCAACAAAACTATCGGGGTATCGCGATCGAAGTCGGGCAAATCGCGGCCGGTATCGCGAGCAGAGGGGGTTGGCGCGATTAACGACAAGCTCTAATTCCCCTTCGAAGGCCCCTTTCTTCCCCGGAGGCACCATTAAGAACTGCCTATCTGCAGATGCAAGCACGCTGCCGAGTGCACTCGGTGTCGTTATTGCACCGAGTCCGAGATACCGGTGGGGAGGAAATTATTTCGTGAGCCGTTAATGGCTCGTGTCCTCCTTCCGCCCCGTCCTCCTTAACGCTCCGGGATCTCCAATTAGAGACCAATTCGAGCGGTTTTTCTCCGCTCGAGAGGAACCAACACCCGCTGCCACCCCTTCTGTTCCGCTCCTTGTTACACCTATTCAAATCGTCCATATGTGAGTGTGATCGATGAAACGGATACGCGCCAGGGGAACTTAAGGTTGCTGGAATTGGGTGTCGGAAGGGCGGGAAAATTGATATCGTTTGAAAGGGGTGGCTCACGGGTTGCCTTCACGTCAGTTTTGATTTTCTGTCTTTCAATCTTTTAGTTTTATATTTATTTATTTATTTATCTTAACGGGTAATAACCCTTTGGTAATGTTGGAATGCTAAAGACACAAGTCGAGACATCTTACATATAACCTCGATGTTAAAATGTTTTTTAACGTCGGTCACCAGCCAAATTCCTTTGTTCAAACAACTCAGTCCCTATGGAATCGTTGTACGGCACACACCGATCGTGTTATCAATTATTAAAGCGTTGCCTTTTTATAATTAGTGTTCCTTTCCTTTTAACTCCACTGCCATCCCAAATTCTATCAGGTAACAAGAAAAATAATATAATACAGTCACCTAGAGTTGTTGTTAGCCGATAAAAGATACAATATATTATGCTTAAAACGAGTGGGTGAACAGAAGAAATTTAAAGATTGGGAGAAACGGTTAATATTAATAAAAATTCTGTTGAAACAGTGTGGTGATCGTAAAGGTACTTGTGCTGCTCCTGTTTCAAAAAATTAGATAAAATTTGGGAACATTTAATGATGCCATTAAGTACCTTATACGCAAACATAAGATCGTATCGTATCATATTTAATGGTAATATATTTATATACCATATGCGGTATAATTTAGAGTATATTCTATATTTGTATGTAGATCATTGCGTATAAAGGGAACTCTCTAATCTGAAAATTCTGATCTTAATGGAAGTTTGCAGGCAACCTGGAATAGGGTGAAATCGTTCTTTAAAAGGGGTTACAGGGGTGAAATATTTATTACAAGACGATAGAGTGGCCATGGACCGTGTCTCTTCGTTAGTAGTACATAGTGGTGATTTTTAAAGGACCTTAATCCCGTGCAAGAGGAACTAAAGACCTAAGGGAATTAAAGGATTAAAGACCAGTGGAATTTAAAGCGAGGAGATAACCTAATCAAGGATTAGCGAGGAGAGGGGACCAGGCATTCCGTATATTATTCAGAATACCGTGAATTTTATTATTTTAATCAGAAGGTAACTCTGAAGTCTCCTCCGGACCTAAAATAGCCCCGCGCGTAAGAGACAGTTCAGACTGCGCATAACGAAAGTTAGCAAGAGTTGGAGCATGATAATTGTTCGAAACTTCCTTCTTTATTTAACAAAAATAAAAAAAATAAAAAACACGGCAGGGGAGATATTCGCGTTCTATAAATATTCCGTGCATCGTCAACTTCGCCAAAAAGGCTTCCCTCTGTACGCGCTGTGCTATTCCCAACAGCTCCTCGTTTTCCTATCGTCTTGGCCTCTAACCGGCTCTGGTGTTCCCATTTTTTCGGATTTATCGCAGCTGGCATGGTTCTTTGTAATTCTGCCATCTTCTAGGGCTGATCCCGTTCTATACTCGATTAACCCTTTGCACTCGAGAGTCGTCAGGCGACTCTCAGTCGCCATTTAATCAGATTCTGAAGATCGTTATTAATTAATCTCTCGAATTTAAAATTGCCCAACGACGCGTGGAATATCGGGGAAAAATAATTCTACGTTTTATTATTATTATTGTTATTATTATTATTTACCGTTTCAAAAATATCGTCGACCTTGTGGCAGAAAGTCTTCGAATTACTATTTTCTTTTAACGAAAAAATCGCCGAGTGCAAAGGGTTAGACTTTGTCCGTTTTCGTCTTTTTCATTCGAGATAGGTGGCTCGAGTGCTCTTCCCGATCGTCAACCGGTCTTCCCTTCTTCTTGCTCTTCGTCTTGGCTCCCTGTCCCCTGTTTCGACATTTTCACGGCACCGACGCTCCCACAATGGCCGCTGTCTCTTCCCGGAGACGCAGTGGTCTCTCTTGCCTCCTGGCAGGGTCCCCTTCGTGTTGCACAACGCTGTTGTCCCGATATTTCGACTTGGTACACGCATCTCGTGTTTTGCTATTGCATATCGTATAGCTGAAGATTTTTGGGAACGTTTTTGAGAATTTTTATATTTATATGGAATCTCTAGGGTCGCAGGGATGATTTCATTACATGGTGTTTCAGTTCAGTTGCTTATTTATTTATTTATTTATTTATTAGACGAGAACATCCATTAGAATACAAAGAAAATGAACGCATGCGGAGTTTACAAGTTTCTTAAAATAAAACTATGGCAACTTGGTATGCTGATTGCGCTGATTGGTTATTTCGAGAAATGTTAATTTTCCAATCAGCGGTATCCTAGGTGTCGTGACCACCCTTTTATCCTCCGCCCTCGGCGCGCCTTCTTTTGGTAAGGGTGGGACGATACCTGAGCAGGCGTGAGGTCACGGATATTGCCCAAAGGTAAAGGTCTTCCTCCAGGTCCGAAGCATCGGTGGTTGTTATCGTCAGAGGAGTTTCGGGATGACCCTTCGGAATTACCAAGTTTTATCACACGTCTTTTGGCTATCAAACGTGGACGAAATTAAGATTTACCCCTTTATGGTCTGTGTCCCCGCGGCGAGGACATTCGCAAGTCGAAAAATATAGAAAACTACAGAAAATTAAAAATTTTATTTATTTACGTATTATAAGTAGTATTAAACACAAGTCAGTTTCGACAAATTTTGTGCGCTTTAATACCCGTATATCGACTTTAAATCCTGTACAGAAAAGTAACTGCGAAATGCTAAATTTGCTCTGCTGAAATCTGCCGATCGCAAAGGGTTAAAAGAATATCTGTTTCATTGCCTTAGTCCGCGATATTTCTAAATTCCAATTCGAAAATAGCCTGTCTTTACGATCGCGTTGTAAACCTTAGAAATACCCACCTCACGGCTCATTTAGGTATGCCAAGGCGGGATACTCCATATGCTCCGCGTAACAATTGTACTGGGATGAAGTTTGACAGTAAACGTCTATCAACCGGTCGAATAATTGGTAAAGGAAATAAAATAACTGACTAAAAAATGGAGCAAGAGATGTGAGTTTGTTGTAAAACAACTATATATTTATTATAAAATTATAATTTACACACGTCTTATATCCTAATTGTTCACTCACGCTTCTTATAACTGCATAGCACCACTCATTCTAGATCTTCCATTCGCACTACTGAAAACATACATATCTACATTCGTGCCATTACTCGACCTCGCACACTTGCATTCGCACTAATAAAGCCAAATCCATAATAAATACCAAAAGAGAAAGAGTTTAGGAAGAAGTCATTTAGGCCCCCTCTGTTAGGTTAACGATCACAGCGTTGAAACTCTGCTCGGCTGAGGCAAAATGACGATAATCGAGGATTGCCTGCATTTTAGATGTGATTTATCGTTTATGCAGAGAGATCTTGTGAAACGGCGCTGAAGGAACGCAGCTGATTTATCTTTCGCGTTGGGTTCCCTCGGTCTGTCGCGACTCTTGGTCGCCTGGCTGATAGTTGGGCCAGGCCACGGCGCGTGTCCATTAAGATCCGTGATTAAGCGAAATGCTCGCAGAATACGTGACTTGGTCCGATATTCCTTTATCCTTCTTTCACAAATCTGTCTCATTCGCCAACTAACGTCCCCCCATTCTTCTCCACGCTTCCCTTATTCCATTTCCCCGTTCTCCTCTCCTCCTCTGCGCTCTTTCGTTCCATTTCATACGCCAGGAAGCTGGATGCCGTCGTTCTTCTCCATCTTCTCGTTACTTCGAAACTTCTTCCTCTTACCCTGCGTTCTTCGCTCTTCCACGGCCATTTTCATCCGTTTTCCCAGGGAGGAAAACATAAACAGCTACAGGGATCGCAGGGACCCGCGAGATCCGAATCTAACTTATATTTTATCTCCTGGCCGACTTAAGTAAAGCCAACTGCGGTTCCAGTGGACCAGAAAACACCCTCCCAGAGGAGACTGGTAATCGTGACTGGCGAATTAACGAGACTGCGTTAATTTATAATCTCGAAATTAATACAGATGCGTCTGGATCAGCGGATCAACCTAGCTGTTTCCGCGCCAGCAGGTTGTGCTGATTATTGGGCGTCACGATGAAGATCGGTGTCGAATTAGAAAGAGCTGGGGACAATTAAAACACGAGCAAAATATAGGCTATTCTACTGTAGGGGATATGGATTGGCAAAGGAAGATGTCAGGTTCTAAAATATATTTATTAAGGGATGAAGTGAAATTAAAAATAAAATAGTATCAGGATTGACGATTGCACTGACTTTTACACTACTGTTCTTCTGTTCTTCTCTGTAACTCCATCACTCTTCTTCTCTATGACTGCCTAGTCAGGTCCTCGTTCACACACGCTACACACTCGTACAATTAATCCCAAAAATCTCACGTACATTCCATTGTGATCTCACTCATTCGATTTTCTCGCATAATCTAACCAAAGCACCCTCTCTGCCACGGGGTCCAGTGGTAAGAATCTTAACTCTCAGGTTCAGATCCAGACTAATACTGCTTTATTTTATTGTGGATTTGGAAATTTATAATAGCTTTTGGCTGGTGGAGAAGTTATTGCTATTATTGCGTCATGGATCCTAGTCCCTAATTGATTAAGGCTAAGACCACTGGCCGATGTGTCACAGGGGTTCCTGAGGGGGCCTGAGACCACTGTTAGTTACGTCACAGGATCAAGGACGCCTGGTAGCCTTCTCGAAATTTTCGAATTGATCTGGAATTCCTCCAATGTCTCGATATTCCAATTTTCTTTTAATAATTGCACGCGATGTTAATTATTAATTCTTTAATTATTATACCATCCAGGAATTTTCTATATTTCTTCCAGATATTTTTATTTCTTTATTTCTTCAAATTTCCCGCTGTCTTCGAGCATCCATCGTCGATCTTGATGATGAGGTGATTGGATTAAATTAAATTGGGATTAATTGGTGAGAAATTTTCCATGGTTCGCGATATTTTGAATTTCGTGAGTATCACGAACGAAGCGTGAATGATTTTGGGAAAGTAGAAATTTGGAAATCGAGTGAAATCGTGGGTAGTGGTGTAGTAGGCGTCTCGTTATTTTTGACAGAGGTTAAAGGGAGGTTTCTTTTTATATCGGATTTTGAAGGGATCGATGAGAGGAGAAAAAAGAATGCAGAAGGACAAGTTCAGAATCGATTCGAAGGGCGTTCCTGCGATACTATATATATTATCTCTGAAGAGAATTCACGGTTTATTGGTTGCTTGTATTCATTTTATATTATTAGAATTTAAGTATGCTCCAGTGTGCTCGAACAAGCCGTATTAAAGGAGGAGCTGTTGCAAACTTCGCGGCGAAGGGAAATTGCAAAATCGATTTTATCATTTTTTTTCATCGAATAATTCCGCGTCGTGGATGTTTTAAAATTCTGTCGCGTTCCGTGCAAAATATTTTCCATTCGGATCGATCTTTCGAAATGTCGATAATAATTTTTAAATAATTACGCAGATTTTTAATTCTCCGCACGCGAGGGGCGACTCATAGCCCCTATTATTTCTCGTAACGCGGTACTTTTAATCATAATTTCACGCTGCAACATGAATACATGAATTTTTTTATGCACGGTAGGTCTCCATTAATGCGAGTAATAGATTCTGCAAGTTGATCACGTCATTGGAATATTGGAAATACAGAAATTATTTCTAAAATGTTAAAATGGTGAATTTTTCATTCCCATTTTATTGTATCGTGATGGTATAAATGTATTTATTATTTTTCAGGATTCTTATTGTATTATCTCGTTGATTAAATTTTTTCTGGTATCGAACACGACCAGGTATAATTTTATGGAAGTAGTATTAATCGAGACGCGTCTGCATTATGAAATTAGCCAACTATTTGCCGAATTGATTAACCCCGATTAAATAGAAAATAAAAATTTATTTAAAAAGTAGGAAAATATTCGCCAATCAAGTACTTTAACAACAAAATTTATACAAAAATCGAAAACTGGAATTAATCACTATTCAATCTTGCGAACGAGTAGAACATACCAAAAGGTGAAGAAAAAAAATAAGAAAAAATAAAGAAACATCTTCGAATGCAAAAAATTAAATATTAAACGCAGCTAAAATTTTGGAATACAAGAAATTAAAAAGTGAAGGCAATCAAAATTTTCGAATGCCAATAGTTAAACGGTGAACAGAATTAAAATGCAAAAAATTAAATAGTAAACGCAACTAAAAAATAAGAAAAAATAAAGAAACATCTTCGAATGCAAAAAATTAAATAGTAAACGCAGCTAAAATTTTGGAATACAAGAAATTAAAAAGTGAAGGCAATCAAAATTTTCGAATGCCAATAGTTAAACGGTGAACAGAATTAAAATGCAAAAAATTAAATAGTAAACGCAACTAAAATCTTGGAATACGAGAAATTAGAAAATGAAGGCAATGAAAATTTTCGAATACGAGAAATTAAAAATTGAACGCAATCAAAATTTTCAAATACCCATAATTAAATGATGAACACAACTAAAATCATCGAATGCAAAAAATTAAACAGTAAACGCAACTAAAATTTTGGAACACAAGAAATTATAAAATGAAGGCAACTAAAATCATCAAATGCAAAAACTTAAAAAACAAACGCTACTAAAATCCACGAATGCGAAAACTTGGAAAAGAGAACGGTACTTACTGAAAGGAAAACTTCAGTCGTCCCAAAAATTTGGTACACGAGTGGCGGATAATTTTAATAAATACGAGTTGCCCGGAAACGAAATGGTAAACACGGAAGGCGTTCGACGACTGTTCCTGCGCATAATGCCCAATAAAATTTTTCGCCTCGCGATCGAATGGCCGCGTAGCTTTAACGGGGGATCGGGAAACAGAAATAGCCTGGTATCCGGGCAGAAAAGGCCGGGCGGAAAAGGCCCAAGGTTTTACATTTTTATCTTGCTCCAACTATCGAAATGTCACGAGCACGCAGCTACCATAGGTTCTCAGTTTGGGACAGCTGATCGGCCGTTCTTCGCAAAGGATCTCTTTGCCCGTCCGCGATGGCCGACACGTGGCCGCAATTATTTCCGAAACTTTGCTTACGTTCAGCCGCGATGGGGTTAATAAATTCGTGGCAACGAGCCGGCGAGAAGTTCGCCAGTTTATTAGACGAGGATGGAATGACGGTGAATTGATCGTGATGAAATTTTATTGCGAATTTTTAATTTTTTACGACCACCATTGCGCGACGCGAATTCGTGTAGTTGATTTATTCCACGTATACGGTTTGGGAAAAATTTACTTTATTTCACATCTCGTCCAGGTTTTCTGATATACGAAGATACTTGGAATAATTTGATTATTACTCTTTTCATTTTCGGAGTTATTCAGATGACCAGGATTTTGCAATATTTTTGCATTATTAGAGTTTAGTTTAACTGTGTGTCGAAGGGTTGTTGTGGTTATTATATGATAATATGATATAGTAAATTCGTATTTTATAAATCTCGGTATTTATCATAGAGATGTGATTAAAGTTCAAAAAATCGTCCTTCGTAATAAAATACTGTATTAGCTCCAGAAAATTTTATAAAATTAGTGGCTGATAGAATATTTCAAGATCTACGTGCTTAGCAAATAATTCAAAATTATTTGAGAAACACCCAGTTGGAAAGTGCAATCATAATCAAATAATCAGGATGTTTATTCGCCGAAGGGTCAACAGGTTAATTGCTGTACAATGTAGGGCTAATTTTAGGTATTAATCTCACATGGGTTATATTGTATAACAATTTTATCATAGTAAAATTACTATGAGAACTATAAAATTACAATTAGGAAATTACACAGAGAACTATAGTGTCTAGGAGAATTTTGAAAAAAGGACAGGAATGTTTCAGGATTTGTTCAAAGTAACGTAGGATATTTTAGTGCTTTTTGGAACTATAAAAGCTAGTTAAAACTATAGCTATAAAAGAATAAAACAGCGAATGCTAGGTTAAGTATAGTGTTCGAATAGAGGATAATTTAGGCTAATTTCAAGTATTAATCTCACATGGATCGTGTTGCATAACAATTCTATCATTGTAAAATTACTATGAGAACTATAAAATTACAATTAGGAAATTACATAGAGAACTATAGTGTCTAGGAAAATTTTGAAAAAAGGATAGGAAGATTCAAGGATTTGTTCAAAGTAACTTAGGATATTTCAGTGCTTTTTGAAACTATAAAAGCTAGTTAAAACTATAGCTATGAAAGAATAAAACAGAGGTTGCTAGGTTAAGTATAGTGTTCGAATAGAGTGTGTAGTGTAAGAATCAGTGTCTAAATAGTGCAATGTATAGTGTGTACATTGAAAGCTCAACTTTTGGTATTCCAATTATATAATTATTTATTATTGATGGATATGAAGTTTAATATTGGAGTCCACTAGTATTCACTTTGTTTTATATATATATTTAATTTAATATAATAAACTGATACATGTGTTAACAGTGACTGTGGAAACAAGAGTGATTGGAACAAAAACGACAACATGACAGGATTCATGACAAAAATGACAAAACCTAGATGGCTTCCAAACTAAATCTATTGTAGTATCTCATTATTATAACATATGTCGCAATTAGTATGATTCTAACAATTACAATCAGAGATATTTGTGTTGTCCTAACTTTCATTTGCTATAGTAATTATATGCGTTTTCTTTGAACAAATTTTCCGTTTCAACTCCGTTAACAAAGGAAGTCGAACAGCAGTTAAAATCCACAGCAAATTCCGAAAAACATTCCATCGCCATTGGTGAAACCGCGCAAAGAAGCGGAAGTTGGAACTCACTGGGATCCCGTTCCTTCCGTAAGTTCAAAATTTCGAGATTCCATCGCGTGATTCTCACCCTGTCGCAATTTCGTCTCGAAACGCGGATTATCCCGTGGAGATTTCCAGTTTCCAATCTCGTCCACAATGGTTCGTATCCCTGGACTCGTCCATCGAGGAATCCCGCCGCAAAAGGGTGGAGATTTCTCAGAATTTTTCCAAATTACTGTCAGCTGGTCGATGCTGGATAATGCCATACGGCATTCGCGTGGCGTACTCTCGATAAAGAGAAAGAAAAATCCTGCTCGTGACACTGCGTCGGATTAAATCCACGATGGTACTTCCCCGTGGACGGAAAATGGTAGAAAATTCCTTCCAGCAATGAAAGTGTCGCGTCTTTTAACCGAATTCTGTTAGATTTAGAATACCAATTGGTAATAATGGAACTAGCAACCCTAATCACGTGGATGGAAATAATTGAATCGTCACGATGAAGATATTTAGGTTTCTAACAATTTTCTATAGATTTGGTAATTTTGGTATTCTTATAGTTCCTTCCTAGTAATTTTTCTTGCCGGTATTTTTCCCTATTTTCACTAAGTATCCAATCAAAACAATTTCGTAGGGTTGCCACAACCCTAATCACTTAGATAGAAATAATTAAATTGTCGCAATAAAGATATTTAAGTTTATAACAATTTTCTATAGATTTGGTAATTCTGGTATTCGCATAGTTCCTTCCTAGTAATTTTCGTTATCGTTATTTTTCCCTATTTTCAGTAAGTATCCAATCAGAAAAATTTCGTTGGATTGTCACAACCCTAATCACGTGGATAGAAATAATTAAATCATCGCAATGAAGATATTTAAGTTTATAACAATTTTCTATGGATTTGGTAATTCTGGTATTGAAATAGTTCCTTCCTAGTAATTTTCGTTATCGTTATTTTTCCCTATTTTCAGTAAGTATTCAATCAGAAAAATTTCGTTGCATTGTCACAACCCTAATCACGTGGATAGAAATAATTAAATCGTCGCGATGAAGATATTTAGGTTTCTAATAATTTTCTATAGATTTGGTAATTTTGGTATTCTTATAGTTCCTTCCTAGTAATTTTTCTTGCCGGTATTTTTCCCTATTTTCACTAAGTATCCAATCAAAACAATTTCGTAGGGTTGCCACAACCCTAATCACTTAGATAGAAATAATTAAATCGTCGCGATGAAGATATTTAGGTTTATAACAATTTTAATAGACACTAGTATAACCCAATACTAATTTTGTCGAAAGCATCTGTATATTATATTTCCAATGAGCACCCAATCAACAAAATTACATTGGGTTGCCACAAAATAATTTCCATTATCCTTAGGATACGATGAATTATCATCAACATGATTAAAAAATAATTAAAAATAGCGCATTAATTATTTCCCACTGTTCTCTACTTATTATCGTTGTTCAGATTCCCAGAAAATGGTTGACGTAAAACCAATATCGCGAATTTAAAAGATTAGTGTCACCGGTGACCACCATGACAGTGAACGCGTTTATAATTTAGCAGTTCCAACGGTAATCGCCAATACGGGATGAAATTCTCGTACGAATGCCAGCAGTGTGCTAAAAGCAGGGATGTCAGGAGCACCCAGGGTGGATCCAGGCACCCCCTCGCCCCTGTGCTGTCCCGGTAGCCAACTTTTCAGCCACGCATAGTCCATGGACAGCCATTGGCAGCGCGCCAGAGTCTTTCAGCGCCAACCCTTCTGCCACGATTCCATCCAGCTGCCTCTTTATCGCGATTTCTTTCCCATTCCTGCGTTCCTCCTTCCCGCTCTCAATTGTCAACGTTAAATGTCCCGATTATTGATCATTCCACGATGATTCGGTTAAAAAGAAAAATTAATTCAATTATTCGCGCATCGTCCTCGTCCATCTTGCAAAATGCGACATCCCTATTTTGATTTCATTTTCCTCTTTTACCTTCTTTTATATCATCTATTAGTTCGAAAGCAAGACAGAATATCGGGAGATACGAGTGTCAAAAATGTGGCGAGACGAAGCAGGAATTATTTTATCTCCGTTCCCACGGAATGAAACGTTGGCGGAGATGGGTAATTCTCGTTTGTCATAAACGCGCACTCCATTCTACGTAATTGCTTCGAATGGTTCGGAAAATAAACCGAAGAATAGATCGGGATATTTATTTTGACCGAAGCAGAGTCTTCCCGGACGAGATATCGCTGCAGTAAATTTCCTATCGGCCGTAAATAAAGCGGAGTACATTCGACAACAGTTATCCATCTTTACTATGACAAGAAAGTCGAAGAAGGAAACAAATGACGCCCGATACATCATACGTTTCTTCTCTCTTGCCCTCGACATATGCTTTCACACCCCTTTCTCAGTCAAACCGAAACTCGCACTCCTGCCATCTTGAAAAGAAATTTGGGAAATTAAAACAGGATTCTTCGTCGAGTTACGAGGTTTAAAACGTTTGTCAATAATAACAGAAATTTACTGTTCGATGGAAACACAAGGGTGAGATTTTTCTTGATCTATCGACGACCTGGATTTCACCTTCCACGTACGAATCGAACATCCATTAACCCTGACCGACGACTAATTCGCGAATATTTGAAGAATATTTATGAAATATTTAAAAAATATACGAAAGGGAAAAGATAGTGTAAAAGAGATGTTCATGGAGGTTAGGAACGGTAGAAAACGGCGGATTCGCGACGCGAAATGGCGCACGGCGGACTCCTCTGTCACGTGATTATTTCGCGAAACGTTAAAGCTGCTAGATCCTTGCAGGAAAACGTCGATAACACGGAATATTGATACGAACACGCGTTAAGATTTCATGCGGCTGCAAGTGGCGTCGTGGTGCAGCCACGCTTTGATAAATATTCCCTTGTATCGAAGGGGATCTTATGGTTCAGACGGGAAACAATATAAAGCCGGCCTCCATTTTCCGCTAAGCTTCCTTAAGGCAACGTCTATAAAATAACGGCACACGTGCGCGTTGTCGGGCAAATATCGACCGACATGTCGTTTCCTCCTTTAAATATGAGTACCTCCCCAACGTTTGCGTTATATAAATATCGAAATTGCATCGAAAATTGGCGAAGAATTGAAAATTATTAGAACCGAGTCGAGGAAGGAACTTTATTTTGCACGATTCTCGGGTAAATCGGGATTTTTACCCGGTGGCAATCGTAAAAGAATTTTTGAAAATTTGTGTGGGATACAAGAATTGTTAGGGAAGCAAAATTAATTATTTTGGACAATTTTTCTTAAATCATTATCTTCTCTAATGATAATCATAAAATAGAAGATCCCAAATATACAATAATAGACAAAAATTGCCAAAAAATTAAAAAATTATTTAACAATAATTTTAAAAAAATTGAGAAAATTTTTAACGATACTGGTACAAGAATTTTCGAAGATTGTATATTATTAAAATTAGAAAATCGTCGAATAATAATCCAAAAAAGATGGAGGAATTATTAATAGCGATTAATTAGTTTTCGCTGAAAAATTTGTGGTCAAATTACGATGCTTTACGACGGTAGAACGTAGCTTTGGAGGGTTTGGAGACGGTTGAAGGTGGCTTTGGATGCTTGGAAAGGAATTTTGCTCCGGAGAAATTTCCATTTTTTACCGGGAAAATTCCAATTTCACCGGAAAAGGAGGCGCGCGAACGTTGCCGGGGCATTAACGCGGCGACGCTGCCGTCGATTGCGCGATAAATCAGCCGATGATCCGCCGACACCACGGTCGAACTTCATTTCCTGTGTGTATCCTTATTTACGAGCGTCGCCGCTCCGCTTAAGTACACATAAATCTCGCCTCTTGGCTGGCCCTGTTCTCCGAGACAACTCAACTTGGCTTGATCCTTGACAGCGAGCAGACTCGCCTTAATAAACGCGGTATTCCGTCCGGAGCATAGCCATGCCCGACATTTTTCCTCTCGTCAGCTCCGCTGCCATGAAACTTTCAGTCCAGAAGCATCGATTGGCCCCGATAACAGCGCCAGTGATTGATATCGCACGAGACTTGCGTATTATTTCGAATATCCCGCTGCATGTTAGCGAATTGCAAAATCCTTGAATGGCAAAACGAGGATTACACGCGTGATTCCATCGACCGATATTAAAATCGTGAAATTACAATGGATTGAGAATTTTACAACTTCAAAATTTGTCGAAATATCGGTAATCTTTGCTAATTTGTGGTAAAATTAATTTTCATTTTTATCTAGATAGATTTATACGTAATTCCATTGTCCCGATTATTATTATCCATGTATAGTATTATGTTCAATATTTTTTGGCTTGTAGCTTCCATTTGAAGGTTCTCTGTGGCCCTGTGGAATTTTCGAAAAATTGATTATTTATTTCCCTCGATTTTGAAAATACGATTTCCAGGTGGTCACGTAACCCATATCGAGAAACTGTTGGTTAGACACGTGTTAAATATAGTTTTACTATCAGCGCAGAAGGACAATTTCGATACAAATAATTCAGCAACTCGAGGAGACTTGCTAAAATGCTATTCACAGTGGCGTAGTCGCATCTGGTAATAGATTCGGGACACAGCGAACTGTAATTTTGCTCGTCGGGACATGAACGACACTTGTTAACAATGCACTAGATGCTTAACTCGGAAATGGGTTTTCGTCATAAACCTTCGGTTCCCGCAAGTAATGCACGGAAATATACAGAAATGTCTGTGTGCTCGGCGAAAGTGAGTAAAGTCACCTAATCTGGGTAACATCCACCCTAATCATCTGAAGAAGTTAGATAGCCGAGGCTGCATCTAGTTCTCCAATTATACCTCGCATTCTCATCCACGGAACTTTCGAAACTCGTGTTCTAAAAGGAAGACAGTGCCCTGCTCGAAGCCAACAATTCACTGACCCACTCTATATTCATGTATACCGCCACGTCTTCCAAACTCTTAACCCACTCACCCCATTCCAAAACCCAAATTCATTCTTGATCACCCAGAATCCTGTCAAACCCCACTTCGCTCTACGGGGGACCCCTAGACGCCGTAGAAACCTGTAAAAACCCCAATGAACCCCGTAGAAACCCGAATAAACTCCGTAGAAACTCTAAGGGACCCCTAGAAACCCGAATGAACCTTGTAAGAGTACCAGACAGGGTGCAGAGTAGGTTCTGGGTGATTCCTTTTCAGGTAGCTCGTGGTACGTCGTTCCGAGGATGGTTTGCTACGGGACACGCGAGTGTGCATGTATCCTCCATCGCGTAGATAGGGGTAGCGAAGATAAGCCAGCTGGAGGGAAGAAAGGACGAAAGAAGGAACGAAGGAAGTGGCTCTTCTCGCCTGTTCCGGCGACGTTAGGCCGCGCCGGGCTATCCGCGGGGCCATCGCGTCGGCCAACGAGCTTCGTTGGAAAAATTGGCCGGAACGAATAAATATCTCTTGACGAACGCCACCCCTGGCATCGAATTTCTGGGTCAACCGAGGTCTGCGCGGATAGTTGGCTCTCCAGACGCTCGAAATTAAATTTTAACAGCGGAATATCGCCCCGAAACGATGCTCCGCATCGCGGTGTGGAGGGGTGAAGTTTACCCCTTTTGTTCCGCGTGGTTTTGGCTTCTATCGATGTTTCAAAGTTTTGTCGACAGCGTAGCGAAGATGGGGGTCGAATAGGCAGATTCAGGGTGGTTTTAAGTTCCTTTCCAGCGATTTTCGGAATTCCAGAGTTGGTGTTGCGATATTGGGGTAGTTTGGGGAGAGTGGGACTTATTGGAGACTATCTAGGGATATTTTATCGAGGTTTGAAGCATTTAAGTTTTAGGACTGACGATTTGATTTTGTTGATTCCATCTTGGTAACTGGGCTGTTTAATTTTTCGATTGTGGATGAATTTTTTAAATAATGGCACAAATTTAGGTATTGGGAATAAAGACTTGAAAAGTTTCCTAATTTTTGTTCTTTACTGATTTAATTTTGGTAATTCGTTGTTTAATGTTTCGATTTTGGACGATTTTTTAAGTAACGGAAGAAATTTGAGTATTAGGAACTTTTTGTTTGCTGATTTAATTTTGGCAACTCGATTGCCTGTCGATCGTGGTCGATCTTTTTAAATAACAGGACAAATTTAACTATTGGGAATAGAATTTCTGAGAATGTTTTAATTTCTTTCGTCGATTTAATTTTGCTAGCTCAGATGTGTAACTCTTTCTCAATTGCATACGGGTCCTGTTGGTTAATCTCCAGCAAAAGAATTAGTTAGAAGCATTTTATTACAGCGTAGCAAAGCTGCTTTTGTAGCACAGTAAACAATTCTATTTACAAAGTATACAAAGCAAAGTATACAAAGATCCGAGAAAAGCTCAGTTATAATTACAAAGAATTAATTAACGAAAGTCCAATTTCTTATTCCTGGCTGTCCTCTGACATCATTTTCCCCTGGATCACACGTGAGTGCCATTGACTCACAAAACTCGACATTTATTCGCATTAATTTTATACCAAGTTGTTGCAACATTTCGCCCATTACCTTCGAACGTAATTACATTATCCATGAAAATATACCAAAATAAATCCATCATTAATTTAAAATAATAATAATAATACAAGAAGGGAGCCAAATTTTCGCTTTCGAATCATCCCTAATTAAACTTCCGCTCACAAATCGCAAAGGGTGAAGCAATTGCCAAAGTCGAAATACCAAATCCGCACACCTCGGTTACCCTATCATTCCCCGTTGCCCGAAGAATCGGAACACAGTCCTGATCGACGATTGCACGGTAGCGGGATGAATTTTTGATAAACGAAAAATGAAATTGAAAAGCAGGGGGGAGGGTACGCGGGAATTGCCGGTCGTAAAAGATACACAGGAAACGGGAGCGATCGAACGCCGTGGGGTTGGGCGGGAAATTTCGCAGCGAGCTTCAGACGCGAAACGAGTCTGCGGCAAACAATCATGGCGGCGCGGCGAGGGTGAAAAGAAGCGTGCTCGCGAAACGTTAACGCGAAGCGTCGCGAATAAACAAGGGGGATAAACGAAGAAGCTTATCAGCCGCTGTTGCAGCGCCACGCAGAGCGAAGGAAAATATCTTTTGGCTCTCTTAACGGCTCATCCTTGCCGTTCTCGAAATATTTTACACCGAGGTAATAGTGTCGGGATTTATCCACGGATTCGTACGCTTCATCGCGATTAGGAGTCGAGTCAAAGGACATGCTATCGTTGTTGAATTGGGCAAGGGTATCTTTCATCTTAACGAGAAACACGAAGTGTATTTAAGTGCGAGATATTTAAAGAAATATTTAACCCTTTGCACTCTCGAGAGGCGACTCTCTGTCGCCATTTAATCGGAATCTGAGGATCGTTATTAATTAATATCTCGAATTTAAAATTGTCCAACGACGCGTGGAATATCGAGGTAAAATAATTCTACGTTTTATTATTATTATTATTATTATTATTATTATTTACAGTTTCAAAAATGTCGTCGATCCTGTGGCAGAAAGTCTTCGAATTACTATTTTCTTTTAACGAAAAAATGGCCAAGCGCAAAGAATTAATGTCGCTTCATAGATACTCGCCTAACGAAAGATTTTTAATCCTTTGCCCTCGAGGGTAATACCTGCTGCCCGACTGGCTTCAAAAACCATGGGAGGGGGAAGACCCCCACATTTATCTGTTAGAAAAGTAAAAACAAATAATTCTGATTTGACACCCGTGTCACATGTTTCCCATCTCTGATCTAGGTTGGTCTATAAGTATCGTCTATGTGTTTACGTATATGATTGAATAGGGGTGTTAAAAAAAATTAAAAAATCACGTGGTTATTCAATTTTAGAGGTACATCCTGGTTTCAGTTATATTATAATATATAATAATTAAAAAAGACAAGATTAAATGGCTTTGTATGATCTTCAAAGATCTAAGTATGACAGGTCGATGAATTTATCCTGAAATGTATCCATAAAAAATATATAGGGTTCCATTAAAAACACAAATTAAGCTTTTTAAAATTATAGATGATTTTTAAAATCAAATTTTAAAATCTCAGAAACACGATCGTCTAGAGAAAATTTAAACAGGGTAAGTTTCGTTTGGAACGTTGTTTGAAACGAGCTATAGTTCAGGAAATAATCGAGTGCGAAACTTCAAACGAGACACCCTGTATAATAAGGTAGGTTTGATACTAAATGATTCGCGATAGATGAATTATACGCGAATAATTGTATAAATTATTAAATCTGAAGTAAAATATACAGGGTGGTCAGTTAAAAATCTGTCTTATTTCCTGCTGTGAGAAAAGAATCCTGAGTTCGAAGTTGTATTATCCAAGGGTTAAAGAAATTTTTCTCAAAGTTGTCTATTCTTTTAATAGAAATTTCAAGGTCCTCGATATTTTTCTCGTTAACATCCAATATTTCCTTTCCAATTTTCTCGAATGAGTATATTTAGGTACATCGAGAAATTAATTATCGTGGGATAGGTATTGCAAATAGTGAAAAATCGCGAAACCAAGTGACAGAATTTCAAATTAAGACTCGAAGATCGATCATTCAGTCCGCGATTAAGTGTCGAGGCCTCGGTGTCGAAAAATTATCAAAGATTTTCACGTGATATTTTGTACGACACTCCGTCGTAAATTTTCATGCTCGCATCGCAACCTATCAACAGAACCTAGATTACGCATCACGGTTTATCTTAGTTCAAAAATAGAGATGTTCAAAGTGTAATCCATCTATAAGAGTGTAATAAATACAGCTGATCCACGCGTGGCCTGCAAACAGCCAGTTCATAGACACTTGGAAAAATCTAAAAATAATACACTTCCTACCCCTCCCCTGCTCATCCTTCAAACACACCCCTATTAACGCTGCTATTAACACGCATAACTGCGACCAATAGAAATACATCCTAATACAATTAACCCTAGAAACATCGATCTGCAACGAGTACTTGAACGCGATATACGTTATCGATGATAATTAAAGCAGTACAAGGAAAATAAATCAGCATGCATAAATCAAAAATCGGTATTAATTTTGCCAAAAGCAAGTGAATATTCTCACCAATTGCTAAGATAAAAGGTCTAGTACATTTTGACACCTTTGGTAGTTCTAGTGTTAAAAGAGGTTATTGCACAACCTGGTCTAACGATGACAGAGTTCAGAACGTGTCAAAACATTGACACGACTCACATATAAACACATAAACACACATATGATTCTAGCCTCTTATATTAACCCCAAAGTCCACATCATAAAAGAGTTTCATTAACCCATCGAAGAACCCAAAATCACCATGACATCCTTCTCTTCCCTAATTCATTAATTTATTCCAAAATCAACCGAAATCATTCGTGGCACACCAAAGAATTTATAATAGTTCAGAAATCTAGTAAGCTTCAAAGGATTAACGATGACAGAGTTCAGGACGTGTCAAAACATTGACACGACTCACAAACACATAAACACATATACACGATTCTAGCCTCTTATATTAACCCCAAAATTCACATTATAAAAGAGTTCCATTAACTCATCGAAGAACCCAAAATCACCATGACACCCTTCTCTTCCCTAATTCATTAATTTATTCCAAAATCAACCGAAATCATTCGCGACACACCAAAGAACGTATAAAAATTCAGAAATTTCACGAGCTTCGAAGGACTAAATTCAGGATTAAAATTGAAAGTCCGCGGGAAGGAAGTTTCAGGGGTAGATCCGGGAATCTGCGAGCAGGAATTTTCTCCTCGACCTTGCGCATTTTCACGATTGCAAATGCGAGGATAAAATGGAGCGAAACGCGTGGTACATGGTCGCGATTCATCGGAACGATCGTTTTCCACGCGAGCGAGAGGCGGATACCGGAGGGTGGCAGGGGGTGGTTTAATTAACGAGCGAAGAAAGATACTTTACTCGTTACCAACTCGACGATAAACTGATCGACGTTACCGTGGCGTAATTGCGCGCTAAATTCGATACACCGATCGACACCTTCCTCCTCGTCGGGCGTCGATGCTATCTAAATTCGATCAATTTAGCGCGAAAGAAAATTCTCATTCGATACTTCTCTGATATTCCGTGATCTAATATTCGATTACCGCCGATGCGCCATTATTCGTGCCGTGGGAAATTCATTATACGCGCGAACAAAAGTGATCGGTATCAACCCCTACCCCGGAAGTAACTCTCACCACCCCTGAAATTATGCTCCGATGGAAAGCAAATTTTCCGCTGGGTAGCCGCTAAAAATGCCGTAGAGATATCTACAGATAGCCATGTAAGATTTGTCTATTTAAATCCCTAGAAATCCCTAGAAATTAATTCGAAGAATATCGAATCTTTGCACTTCGAGAATTGTTTTATTCGATCGGAAAATAACTTCAGTACGGTTTTTCATGCGAAAATTTTTTGTAAATTAGTTTCATTTCTTCTTCTTTCTCTTTTTCTTTCTTTTGGAAAGGAAAGAATTATTGCAGGGAAATTGTCGACAAACGGACTGCGATAGCTTTGTGTTTGCGAAAATTCTCTTTGGGTCGTCGCGATGGTAGTTAGTGAGAAACCATCTTGCAAAATGAACCTTTTTTACGACAAGTTTTTGTATTTTTGAGGTTTTGATTCCTATTCCTTCGCGTCACTCTTTTCATACCCCTTTCGTTACAAATATTTGCGAATTTATTTAATACTCGCCACACTCGCTTCCCCACCCTTATCGAGGAACGAAATAACGAAAGGAGGAAAGATTCGCGAGCAACTCGAAGGAAATGTCAGAGATTTCGACGAAATGGTTGGGAGAGAAAACACGGTTCCGTATTGGGAACGAAATGGTTCGATATTTTTTGGTAAACTTCCATAAGTCGAGAGAAGCAAGGTTTCTATTTTTCCAAGGCTGCGAGATACACCCGAGATTTCTCCGGGGCCCCATGCCGCGGATTATCCCCGGTTTTCAATCGCGGATTGTTACGTTTTATCCGACGTCTGTCTGGAAACCTCGAATGTTTGATTACATTTCGCCGCCGGTTGGCTGCGGCTGGAATAAGGGCGAAACGAAAACGGGACGCGGGGTAGAGGCCGTAGTGGAAGGGTGAAACGGGTTCGGATCGCTTCACGAGAAACTACCCCTCAGGTATTTGCTGCCACGGCGACGCTGCCTTTTCATTGTATTGGGCTCGGCGAGAAAACGTCGGTGCGCGTAGAGAGAAACGTTCTACTGGAAATTTTTATTCCGCCGCGGAGGACGACAGATGTGGAGGAAATAATTAAAATATCCGATGGGTGGAGATAAATTTCATTTAAGAAATTGCGCGTCGCGGGTGGCTACAAGTTTGCTGTAATGGCGTTGGAAGGGTTGACAGACGAGGGAGATTTTGGGCAAGGTTCCTGCTTTGTTCTTAAATTTATGAATGAAATTTCTGAGAAGGTATAGTGATATCGTGGAATAAAAGATCGCCGTATTTTTATTTTAAGGAAGTAGGATCGAGGTACGCTTCTGTTTGAATTTTTGGACTCGAATTTCGGTCATCGTTTGATTAATTCACGATGAATTATTATAATTATTTTACTCCTTTATTAATGACTTTATTAAAATTCGAGAGATCGGGTAATGTAGTGTCTGCAATAGTTAATGCGCATTCGAAATGCAAATTTGAAGCTGGAATTCGTAAAGAATTTACAACCGTGCATGTTTATGTACCCTATTAAAGTACAGCAGAGTAGAGCGCGAAGATGGTGCGAAGCATTGGTCGGAGGAGACTGGTATTTTGTGTTAAATATCGCTGGAGGAAGCGCGAGAAGGGATGGGTGCACCACCACCACCACCACCACCACCACCACCACCACCACCACCCTCTTTTTGAAAATTTTCTTTTGTCGTCTTACAATGTGTAGGATATTCGAAGCTTTTAATTCACCCGCACGAAAACTATTCTTTCTACACTTATCTTCCGAATAGTTTACATAGACATTAAATTAGCATCTTCAAAAATCAGTTTAAAAAAAAAACAGGGATACTATACAAGGGCGCAAAAACAAATAAAACATTACAAAGAGATAGAAACAGTAAGGTAAGATAGGTGCAAGGACATGAAAAATAAGAAGAAAACCCTTGCGATAAAGTGCAAGAAGCGGTAAAAAAAGGTCCCAGCGTTTTTCAAACAGGACCAAAAGAGAATAAAACAGAATTACGAGTCTAAAAAAGACAACGGCAAGGACACCGAAAAAGAAATTAAAACGGCAAAAAAAAAGTCTCAGCGCAGGGACACACACATAAAAAGGAAATGAATTCCGGACGCAAAAAACCAGTGCAAGGACACCAAAAGAAGACAAAAAAAGGAACTATAGGAATACAAAAAAGAGAAAAACAGCACAAGGTTATCAAAAAAGGGAATCGCAACAGAAAAAAGGAAATAGCACAAGCACCTGAAACGAAAATGATATTCGAGGAACAAAAGGAAAATCCCAGCAAAATTTCCACGATTCGCAAATCATTGTAATTCACAAATCTCCATCCAACCCTTTTAAAACGACCCCCTTTCCCCGTTATTTTCCGAATGCTGTGTCCCCATCCAGAAATTCTCGTGCGCAAATGCGCATATAAACGACGAAATCGAGTCGGCGGAATTGGCGGGCACGTAAATCGACGAAATTGCGACGCGTCCCCGATAGCCGGTTCTCAAGTTCGCGGCCGCAGCCGCGGGACAAAGAACACAAAATCCAGCCGGCCATTTAATTAAAAGCCAACCGGCCGCAGCCCCGCTCCAATTTCATTACCAGGGATCCCGGCCGCGATCCCTGGAACTTCGTCGCTGGCAGCTGCGTGCCATCCGGCTCCGGAAATTCGCTGGTCCGCCGACCGATTTGTTATCGACTATCTCGAAACAGCGATCGGTAATCCAATTTTTTGATGCCTGCTCGCGGGCAAGAAAAAATCACGCGCGACCGCGAGATCCGAGAGGAGGCGACTCCGCCATGGCTGGAATGTTTGCCGAGGGTCGGGTCACAGGAAGTTTGACTTGGAGGGGTGGCTTTAAGGAAATGAGGTCGTCGCGATGGCTTCGGGCCGGCTTGTGCCAAGTGCAGTCGTTTTTAGGGATTATATTTGGTGGCTCAAATGATTGGGTAAGGGGATCCGACTCGATGAAGCTTCGTTTTCTCTTTTCCTTTTAGGGGTACCAGATATGTGTTGAATGCGATACTTGAGAATGTAGGGGAGGTTGAAATTCATTGAAGACACTCCACATTGTGCGTATCTCTAATCACGAAAGAAACCTAAACTATATATTTTTCGTTTCGCATTTTAAATATTTGATTCCATTCGGTGAAGATTCGTTTTTTTGGGAAGAGGGTCGAGATGCAGCACATTTGTCCTACACTATGGTGGAAAATTTTAAGGGAGGTTGTAATGATCAATTGAATTAGATATTATACGTGTCTCTAATTTCGTAAATGACTTTGATGTTCTATAAATTAAAAAATTGATTGTGGCATAGTTACAAGCTCTCTCTGGTCAAATTAATTCAATTTCTTGCTGTCGTGCCAAAAATTGTCTTATTTCATTTTAGTAAATATACATGACTGCAGTAGAAAACCAGAGATAAAATTAATTCTTTCAGAATGTAGATCACATTCATAATTATTAGCACGTTTGTTCTGATATAATACATAGACTCTGAAATCATCGGCTCGGTCTTCATCTCGCTTCCTCTGACGCAAACGTAAATCCGCGTTCACCCAAGAGTCCATTTGTAAATGCAAATTAAAATCTACTCTGTTTTCCATCTGGAATCCGTTGTAACTACTCGAAACATCCCTTGCACGGCTTCTAAAACCTCCGTAAATCTTCGTCGAGCGACAACTTGGAAGCAGAAGTTCTGGTCGTAGAGTCGGACGGGGAATTGGAGCTCGGGTTCGATCGAGATAAGTAGTCTACGGCGGTAAAAACGAAGATCTCGGTGAAAAGTGAAACGGAAAGCCGCGACGTTACGGGGTAATTATTTATGGTCGTCGGGAACATTCTCGTTCCGCGAAATCATTTGTATTCTTATCCCGAGGACGCCTGCTACTCTCGAAAGCCACGAGTCGAACCCTCGCTCGAAATCTCCCGCGAAAGATAAATCACCGTTTCCAACCCTCCTGGACAACGTAACAACCGTATAATGATCCATAATAAGAAACGCATTTCGTCCTCGAAGGGTTTTTGATGGCTCCTGTAAAATAAAAGCGCGCCGCGTTCGTTCTCCGCCATTACGTTTCATCTTCAGTTCTCGGGGAACGAACGTCCACGATGTCATTGACCACGAACGTGCTTTAATACCTCGATTTATCGGAATTTGGACACGATAACGTATAAACCAATTTTTTATTAGTTTAACAAAATCTTCCTTGCAAAATTTCGAGTGAAATCGTTGCGTCGATAAATCGTGACAGTGCTTTCAATCTCGTACTCTCCTAGAAATTTTTCATTCGATCAAATAGCGACACCAGCATGCTTTTTCAGCATAAAATTTCGTAACAGAAAAATTCTTGATTCGAAAATAAAAATATTCTAATATATTTATTTAACACTAGGTTTACGAAGGCTATCTGTATACCTATTTTTAAGGACACCTGTCTAATTGACAGGTAAAGGAAACCACGTGTCTTTTTTTTAACGATTAGTTTAATTTAAAAACAATTATATATTATATTAATAGTCCTAATATAAGTTAACTAAATCTGTTACCATCGTATAGTTGAAGCAACCCTTCCGTCAAATTGACGGGTTCCGTAAATCTAGTGTTAATATTGATCGTAATTTTATTTAATATTTATCGCAAAATTATTTATATCGTAATCTTGCTTACATATTGTTTCATCCCATAAGTGAAAATAAAACTGAGTAGGTAGGCATAGCGTCAGTGAAAGAACGAATAATTTTTGGTTTGACATAATCAGGTGGCATTGTCACTTGGTATATACGTGATAAAAAGGTATTAGAACGACGAATTTGTTGTTTAATCTATTGTAATGCGCGTAAATTAACCCTTTGCACTCGACGATCTTTTGGCTAAAGATGAGTAGGAGTTCAAAGATTTTCTGGTATAAAGCTGGCGATATTTCTTTCAGTAATAAATAAGAAAACTTATAATAATTAACACGTTGAACTCTGGTATAAAGCTGGCGATATTTCTTTCAGTAATAAATAAGAAAACTTATAATAATTAACACGTAGAACTTTCTGATTTCGATAGCTCGCACACCGTTACATTATCTTAAATTTGACATATTAATTAATATCGATCTTCGAAATTTTATCTAATGATGACTGACGGTCACCTCTCGAGTGCAAAGGGTCAATCTCGTCGACTTAAAAACGTTTTAAATAATTTTCATTCGTATTAACTGAACAAAAATTTCGCCATCCTAGGCCCGAAAGCCTGCAAATTTTTCTGGTCGAGAAATAAAAATGAAAGAAAGTCGGAGGGAATTAATTTTAAACAAACATGCCAGCCGCTATTGCCACCGTCGTGACATCTAATCGCGAACACACGGTTTCTGCCGGCTGTAGTTGCCCGGGTTGTCGAAAAGCCGCGGTGGAGCACCCTCAAAGAATTTCCGTGGAAAACGATGGCTGACCCTCGCGTGTTCGTCGATTAACCGAGAGAAAGCCGGGCACGTGTGCGACCGGATGATAACACGGCGCTCGCAGGCTTTCAGAGGGTAGAGAGAAAAAGCGAAAAGGGGTTGCGAGCGCCTCGAGGGCCGCGTTGACTCGCTAGAAAATGGCGATGGGGTCGTTCCGACTTTCCGCCACGATGGAAACCGCGCCCGTATGGAGGCGGAGGGAAGTGTAACGTCGTGAAAAATCTTGCTTCTTGCCCGAGCCACGCTTTTTGCGGTCCTCTGTTGTCGTTTCAAGTCTCCTCGGCAGCTCGACGCAACGAGGGTAGTTGTTTTGTCTTGTTAATTTTTCAACGCGAAAAATATTCCTCGGCCTCTCAATGAGGAAAATAAATTTATTATTTATTCGAGAGGGTCGAAAAGGGATTGTAATTAGGAGCCTTGCTTCGCCTTTTCAATCTGTCAGCAAGGTTGCCTTTGTGGTACCGAATACAGGTCAAAAGGGGTATTTTTGAGTACAGTGTTATGGGGGCCAGGTCGAGTGAACCACTTCGACGTGGTTCTATTAACGGAACCATGAAAGCCATCTCCCAAGTTCCTTCTTAAACTCAAACTTCCCTCTGTTTTCATCCCCCTTATGAACTGTTCTCTGACTTGTTCGCACTTACTATCTTTCTTCCTAGAAGAAGGACTTTGAGGTCCCTCATTCGCTTCGGTGTTTCTCGATTTTAGCGTTTCTAACCATTTCGAATTACAAATTTTATCCAACCCTCGAGGATAACCCTACTCTAAGACCAAAGCAGTGCGCGAGCTCTCCTAGAAATTGGGAGAATACTTGGATCGGTAGCAAAATTTTACGAAATTTCAAAATCGGAAATTAAAATTAGTCAACTCTACAAGTTGCTGTACTAAACAAATGTTAGATCAAGGGATTCAAAGATATCTGTCAACTCTGGCAAGATCTAAAACGATTCCCGAAAAATTGCTATGGGATCCCAATACAAGTGAAGAAGTTTGCAATCTGTGTGTCTATGGAACCAATAACGACTCGCGAACTGTTATAAAAATCGGAAGAATTCTCGACCGATTGGATCAGAAAAATTCTAGGGTACCTTTAACGCTGATGGAACATGGTCTCGAGTCTAACACGACCCCCGGAAGAACTCCCACGAGAATCCTCGGCGGGTTGTTAAGGAAATGGGGGATCTCGCGTGGGTAACGATATCGTGGCAGGCTGACAGGTAAAAAATTGAGTCGTCCACGCCACGTGGAGGCGTCCACGTGTGCACGAACAGCTGACGTCCCGGCGGCGTCTTCGCCGCTTTTCAGTCGGCGCTCGTGAATTCTTAACGTCGCACGATCGACGACCCGGCACAGCGCATTACGTGCACTTTCGATCGGTCTATTTATAACGCAGACAATCGTGCCTTCCCTTTGATGTTCCTCTAGCGATGGCCACGCGTTTCCGGCTATCTTTAGCCGCCCGCGGAGCTTCGCAGAATCCGACCGGCTTATTAGCCATTCGTGGACCACCTCGGTTCTTCCTCGCCGTGCCTCGTCGTTCCTTTTGGGCCACGAGGGAGAATTGATAGGCCGGTGCCGAGAAACTAATGTAAATTAGCGGAGGATGGAGCAGCGATGGGAGCAGCCAGGCTAGCGAAAGGTACAGAGTCGTGGAATTTGTCCGAGATGAGGTCTGATGTATGTACGAGTGTTGTCTTATTGCAAGAGACGAGCAGCGGATGACGGGATTGCTGTAGTCTTATCGCGGTATTGCGATAAGTATAGATTAGGTGGTGTCGTAGACCAAGTGGTGGAACGAGTGATGCATAGGTGCAGCGTGAACTATGGACGAGAAGAAATTCTGGGAATGCGCTAGGTGACTGGGATACATGGGACTGTATGGAGGTCTGACAGGATTGCAACTGTGTCGGGTAGTGTTGGTGGATTTTGCGAGATGTGTGTTTGGCACGTTATAGGATACGACTGGATGTATCGGTTTTTGGAAGGTGAATATGGTTTGGATGACGGACAAATTTATAGTAGGTAGAAAATATCTTGATCGATGATCTTCGTCACCATTTTTGGTTAATACCGGTCAATTCTTGTGATTAAGAAAGTGTCAGCGGAATTAACACTTTGACTGCCATGTTGGTCATATATGACCGGCTATAGCTTCTCTTGTGGTGCCACGGTGATCATCGGTGACCGGAGCGCTTGAGCTACTTGTAAAACTGCAATTGTAAAAATTGAATGAAAATTGACAGTTAGTGCACTTTGAATATAACCGCTAATTAGAAGATACTTTGAAATAAAAAGTGCCCCATTGAACAATTAAAAATTTTTATTAGAACGTCGATCGAAAAAATATTGAAACAAATCTTGCATCTATCAGGGTACATCCCCATGGCATCCTAGATGTGAATGCGAAACATGTGATTTCGATGTAACAGTCAAAGGCTTAATCAGTTATGAGGATATAAACACGCTGTGTCTTCTTTTCGCGAACGCGCAGTACATATGCTCGTAGATATTCTTTATCGCGTTATCTCTGTTTATTCTTAATCTCAGTATTTTGTAAATACTTATGTACATTTTTGTGGAAGTATTGAAATATTTATTGACAACGTTTTCTAAAACAAGTCTCAAATTCGATGTACGATGCGTGGACGAATTTTAAAATCGAATTCGGAGGACGTATTATCTTACAATTCGATAAACGTATTATCCTGTGAATGATGATTGAACCCCTATTCTGGGAATGTGGCTAGCAAAGTGCGAAATACGTGTGGCTGTCTCGTGGAATAGCGTTCAATCGATAGCTCGCAAGAGAGCTATCACGCAGGAAGATCATCTCATTAGAGAAAGACAATCTCATAATCTGCGTTAGACCAGCCGCAGCTCGTGGTTCCCACAAGCTGCAGTTACATCCCCTAATCTTCTTATCCAGCGGATGCGCGCGGATATACACGCTCGGGCGCGTTTGCATGGGATTGCTCGAATAGAAATTGCTAGTGTTACATTGATAACATTAATAACTTTGTGCACCGCTAATATCGTAAGTTCCGTTACCGATTAGTTTACTGCGCGACCGGGAATAATGGCGGCACCTGAAGCGCCATCTATCCCTCGCGCGCAGAGCCACCTAGACGTTCATCCGCTGAAACGTGATTTATCGTTTGGAACAACTTCTCTCTTCGCTTTTCTTTCGATTATGGTGAACAAAAAACGTATTATTTGCAACGCTATAATTCGATTATCGTATCCGTCGTCCCACGTCGTTTTTCAGATTTGATGAATTAATTAAAAAAAAAAAAAAAAAAAAAAAAAAAAAAAAAAAAAAAAAAAAAAAAAAAAAAAAAAGGAAATAGTAAGAATAATTGTTAATATAATATCAGAAGATAGAAATTGAAACAGAGTGTCAATAATATAACCATGTGTTTATAACGATTAATATAGATTTCATCAGAGATCTATTGCACGTGAGTATCATAATACACCATATCTACTATGCGTTGCAAGAAAGAAGTCATCTCGTTCGTTTGCAGGGCAAGAGGGGTATTTCACTTGCTCCGTCTATACTCTCGTTAGTAATACCCACTCTTTTATGACACTCCCAATACTACTATCTCCAAGTTCGGTAACTTGGTGATACGTTAACATAGGCGTAAGATATCCGCGAAAGAAATGTTATCTCAGAGTTAACTTACAATGAATTGGAAGCACTACTACGCTTTGGAATGAGTCTACGCTCTTGCATCTATTTTTTGCGTCTGTCTCACTTTTTCTCGTTGCTTTGTTCGCTTTCTTTGTCACATGGTGTTCTATGACCAGGCTAATAGGAAGGGATCAGTTCTACCAATAAAGGAAGCGTTTTACTCTACTTCTGCCATGATGTTAGAATGGTTGTGCTGGTGCGGATTCGGTCCTACAAGCTTCTCAGATGACTTCTTTCCTGCAGCGCAGAGTACTAAGGCCTGCCATATTTACAATATGACATATAATTAGTTCGAATGGTTGCCAACATGCTGTGGCTCTTTAAGGCGCGAAGTATGAATTGAGTATACGAATATATATCAACAATAATAATATAATTGTTAAAGCGGAACAGGAAGACGAATGAAAAGCTAATAAGCAGTCGGAAGAGTTTAGCCAATGAAACTCGCGGGTTAGAAGTCGTCCTAGGGGATGGAGGTTAGGTCGCGCTGCGGTTTCCAGTGAATACCGACGGCAAACAGGGCCGTCGCGCGCGTTGAAGCGCATTCAGCCTGCTTGACACGCATGTCGATGACGTGAAGACGCGAGTGTGCATGCTCGTTCCGCTCTATCCTTTGCTTACACACCGTTGAATCAGGCAGAAACGCGCCTCCCGCCAATATCAATCATGCGTCCATCCATTTGTCATCGCGAGCGAATGGCACTTCGCCGCGATCATCGCGTTGCACCGCGGGACTCCATCCACCAAAAGTGTAAATATTCCAGAAGACGGTGTTTAAATTCGATAATACCATTTTGGGGTAGGTTCGAGCGACTTGGAGTAGTAGGATTGATCGATAGGAAGTTCGAAATTCCAAATTCGAATTTTACGTTTTGGGAGTTGCGAATTTAGCGATTGACAATTTTTATGGTTGTTGAAACTCTGTACAATGGGAAGATTGTAGTTTGGGGTAGGTTCGAGAAACTTGGAATAAAAATATCGGCCAATAGGAACTTTGCAATTCCCCAATTCGAATTTTAACTTTTGGGGGTTATTAATTGCGACAGAAAAATTGTAGCAACACAAATTTTCAGAGCTCAAAGTTCATTGCTGAATTATAAAACCTCGAGGTTGATTGCATACGAATTCTATGCTGCAGAAATTGCATTACCAAAAATTTTTGGAAATTCGAATCTATACTCTGTGTTTCCATTTCACTCGGAACTCGAAGAACTTCGTATCCACTGCAGCAGGAACCCCAATCACCCGAATCGATATCTCTCAAATTCCCTAACCT
This sequence comes from Eufriesea mexicana, assembly GCF_001483705.2. Lineage (NCBI taxonomy): Eukaryota > Metazoa > Arthropoda > Insecta > Hymenoptera > Apidae > Eufriesea > Eufriesea mexicana. Next base: position 316,008 of record NW_016908280.1, on the reverse strand, counting down.
CACACGAAAAGTCCCAACTTCTCGTTCAAACACTTGCTGGTTGCAAACAGCGTAATCTTTCCCTGAAGCTGACATCAACCCTCTTAACCCTCTTCTCCATTTCAGCTTGGAAATCCTCGCGCAGGACGCACGAATGAAACTCCCCGGAATAAATTGCGCGGGGTACGAACGGCGCTACGTCCCGTCCCATTCCGTTCCGTTCCGTTCCGTTCGCGAGAGCCCATTTTCGCGAACGAAGCCCACGTGTATATGCGGTAGAACTCGTAACTCGCGCTCCTTACGGGCCGTGCACGCGGCACGGCTACGCCCGACTTTTATTCCCGTCGCCTTTGCCCGTGGGAGGGGCCCGTTGGCCGCGTGGTGGGGGTAACCGTGGCTCGTTGCGCGGAATGCATCTCTTGGCCCGCGTTATTACGTACAGAGGCGTATTCCGCGGAGGATAGAGCTCGGCGCACGGTGGCGCAGCGCAGCGTCGCGACGCTTTAGTGTGTTGGCGAGGCAGCGTCCGCGTTTAATCCGAAAAAGCAATCCGCGCGAGCTCGTCGGCTTTTATGGGCAATTTTAACGAGCACTATAAATCCGGATGATACGCCGTGTCGTTCGGACCGCGTCGTAAATTACCGGGAATATTTTCGTATCGTATTATATCCGCCAGAGAATTTCCACATGCGCGAGGACGCGCGTATACCGCTCCGTACACCCCGGGGGTCGATTGCAACTTTTCGCTTTTCAGATTTCCAAATAGTTGCCCCTTGGATCAAGCTGTCGAGCGTGTTCTCGCGCGATCTTTTGATTTTTCCAAGCAAATTTCGTTACTCGCGATCGACTAAGCGTGGAAAAATAATAGTCCGTTGGCAAAGTATTTCGAAATTTATATAGAATTCTAGAATTTTAGGATTTTTAGGATTTTTAGGATTTTAGAATTTGTATTATGTAACAACCTCGAAGGGTTCCGACTGTTGAATGGCCTATCACAAATCGCATAGGGGTACGTATCATGCAAGCCCCCGCGACGCGTGCCCCCCTCTGAAGACAAAAGACGATATGAAAGGTGAGCTCTCGATCGCCAGGGTACTCAATCCTCCTAAAATTAATTTCTTCGTATACGTCTGTCTTTTGGTCTACCTTTTTGAAAGAGCTTTATATAAATTCTAAAAAAGAATTAAATAATGGCGAGTCGAGTACCAAAAGTACTATTGTGTTTTAGACCACGCTTAATTTAGAATTCTCGGAATTCGGATTCTTCGTTACTCTCTCGTGCCCGCGTTTAAAACGCTTTTCAGTAGAATTTCGCACTTTAGAATGCACATAATTTGCAACTTTTGGAACTCGAATCCTCTTAGCCGAGTATTATCTCGTTTAAAATGCTTTAGGCTCTAATTTCATACGATATACCGAGCAAAGCGCCTTTTAATTAACGCGAAACGCTTTCGAGCTTCCTCTAATTTTCGAGAAAACCACGGAGTTCCTTCCGCACCATCGATCCACGGAAATTTCTTCGACATCGCGTCGCGTGCGTTTTATCGGCTCGAACACGCGTGTACGCTCGTTTCTTAAGCTTTATCTCGCGCCGTGATTTCGCGACACGCGACCGCGCGTAAAATCTACATTTTACATCTACAAGACGCGATTTTGTGTCGGAACAAGCCTCGCTCTCTTTGCAACGAATAAAAGAAGAAAGGAAAAACTTGAACACGACGATGAAGATTCCTGTTTTATCGACCGCGATCCGAATAAAAATGAGATAGAGGGTTGCAGGAAATTGTGCCAAGAATCGCATTAAAAATTTATTAAGCGACATAAACGAATTCGGTGCACCGGGTCCGAAAAGAAAATTCGAAAATAAAATTTGATTCTTCTCTTAAACAGAGACCTCGTATATTCGTTTTAACGTTCCATATCTCACGGCACGGCGGAATATAAATGAAACATAAAATCAGTCTATCATACCTCACCCGTAAAATTCCTAGCAATAGCGAGACAGTGGAATCGAGAAATCGTGACAAGCACGTTAACGCTAGATTTATGAATGTTGATTATATACCCGTTTTTACCGAAGTGAGCCAATTTCACTCGTACAAGAAAATTCAAGTCTTTTGCAAATGAAAATAGTTGCAATTAATTTAAATGAAAGATTTATTATTTGTAGAAACCACTATTGTTTTATTAAATATGAACAAGTCTATTTATTCAGGAATATATCTAGTCTGTATTACACATAGCTGTTCTGCTCTTAAAAGTTTCTCTTTTCCACCATATATATTGTAATAGATAGTAATTAGTCCAAACACCCATAGAATGGCAACACAAATCGGTGTTTAGACAAAATATAAGTGTATATACTATATGTATACTCAACATTATTAAAAAATTCATTGAAAACATTTATTTTTGCATATAAACTCTGTTTTTGAAATTAATTTTCCGCAAACATTTCTATTACATTTGGCCCAAAGTCTCTTACATCTATTTCTATTACATGATTCCAGATCTTGACAATTCTTCTGTGGAATTTTTGTCATTGTATCGCGAGGAGAAGCAAATCACGTGCGGCTTGCAAGACGCAAATTGCATAGACCTGGGGTGTAATCTATAAATTTCACGCGTTATGCGATTAACTATTAAATCATTTTATCAGTCAAATTGGCTGACAACCGTAAAAATAGGTGTGCCACATTCGATAATGCGAAATGAAGGGGTCTGCGGGGGAAAGGAATCAACATTTACACAACATAATTGCGTAACTAAAAACCAACATATGTTTTTAAGAAATAATATTGTAGGATACCAAAAGAAATCACGAATCGGCTATTGCCAACAAAAACAAATTGTAAACCGATCGATATCTTCTAGAAGCAAATCGAAAAGTTATTCTATATAACAAAATTAAGTTGCGTGACTCCTCTACGGGGAGGTGAAGCATAGGTTAAAGAAAGCATAAAAGCGTGGTCCTCAACAAGCAAAACAGAGTCCTTGGAAATCGGTTGTGACCAGCACAAGCGTGAGTCTCTTGGTGTTGGAAAGAGAGTTTTAAAAGAGTGCGTCCTTGTGTGTTTTCATTTCGTTATCTTGGTGTTCCTTTCTTAAGTTAAATCAGTTTACGAATTTTGAGTTTGCGTTATCGTGTTCTTGTTCTTTCGATAATTTTCGCTGTCTCAAGACCAGTATTCGCCATCCTACAATATATATGTACATCGCTCTCCCTACTTCAACTACGGAAACTATCTACCAATTATATACATATAACTGCCTACAATATCTTTTGATAATTCATTATGTCCTAAGAATAACGAAAAATTCGAGACTCCCTGAGTGTACCATATAAAATGTGCATAGCAGTCAAAGTATTAGAGGACCGAGAATTTTTGCCAGTTCGAAGATTAAATATTTATATTACTCTAACATTTTATTACTAACAATTTGGTTCTTATTGTACAAACGCTATTTACACCTTGTTTTATTCGCAACCAACGCAGGACTGAGGACTGAGTACTGACTTATTGCCGAAAATCTTCACGTATATTGTAGGATACCAAAAGAAATCGCGAATCGGCTATTGCCAACAAAAACAAATTGTAAACCGATCGCATAAGTTAAATCAGTTTACGAATTTTGAGTTTGTGTTATCGTGTTCTTGTTCTTTCGTGAATTTTCGGTGTCTCGAGACCAGTTTCGCCATCTTACAATATTGAAGTTTGATATATATCAAATTTTATAATTTTATTAATATCAGTAATGAAATTTGTAACGAGTCAAATAGGTTCAGTCCGTAAATCTAGCGTGAACCCTGGAAACATTGGAAACCCTGAGCTTTTAGCCGTCCAAAAGCCAGTGTTTCCCGAGTCACCCTGTTATCTCTGCGTTTTTCCATTAACCCTTGCAATTCGCGCGAAATTTTCACCAATCTGTGAATTCCATTCTTCATCCCGCCGGGATTCGCGGGATAAAGACGAAAACACTCAACGCGCATCAAACGCGAAAAATTTATCAATTCACCTCTCCCCAATTTGGTATCCCGACTCTGTGAGAAGAAAATTGGGAAACAAAATTTGATTATTCCCTCAGACAGATCTCTCTCGTATCCATTTTAATGTACCATATCCCACAGTGCGAGGGAATACACGCGAAATGAATCAATCTACCATAACGAAACAGCCGATGCACCGAAACGCGAAATTCGCATTTCTCCATCGAGTTTTCGCGTAGAATTTCCGGCCGAGAGTCGTCCACGTGAATTTTCCACGAAATTCGCGATACGAGGGTGTTGCGGCCCTAGGACCGCAATGTCCCAGGTCAAGTGGAGGACTACTTTATGCCCTTATTCACCTAAACCACCGTTAGGTAAATCGTGACAAAGACCGATATATTATCCTCTTAGACGACAGGCGCCAGAACCTAAATTGTTTAAACAACCACCACCACCACCGAAAGACGCTGAAGTTAGCATATACCCGCAATATCTTTCCAGCCAATCAGCAGACAGACGAACCTTATAAAACTACCGACAAGGCATTCACAAGAAGATTCTTCCAAAAAACTCCATCACGACCACAGCATCATCATCATCATCGATGACCCACCAACACTCAGTGCAGGAGACTGTCTACTATTAGAACTGTGGGGGGTCCTCCTCCACGGTCGTTTAACACTAGAACTACCGATCTTTAATGGGTACCTAACTATACGTGCATGGATTATAGTAATTTCAGCGGTACGATGAATATGGTGAATATATTGATTATAGTTCTTTCTTAATACGAGTTGGTACCAGTTTTATTCTTAACACGTTGGCTGCCGTGGGGGTCACCAGTGACCGGCACTCGACTTGGTTACAGCTCCGTGGGGGCCACCGGTGACCGGCGACGCGACCAATAGTTACCCCTTTCGCGGCGAACAGCGCCTTTTGACGCCGTTCAATTGTTATCAGTAACTGCCCAATAATGTCCATTAAGTCGTTTACCTTCAATCTTCGTATCGCGTTGTCCGCGCGTTCGATCTTCCACCGTCAGTCACGCCGGCAGCTTAGAGCGCAATTCATTTCTGCGCGCTTCGCCGCGAAAGGGTTAACATACATAATTAGGGTAAACATCGGTACTTATAAATTTCTAAATAATACCATTGTTTCTGTAATGCTTTGAAGAAATTAATGCCACGAAAAATGCATAAAACAAGTTTATACAACTGAACTTATCTGCTGTAAATAATATTTCAACATAATATGCATCGCATAGTGAAAAATTCATGTTGGCGCCTTGGGCAAGTCACGTAAAATTCGCGCGGCAGCCAACGTGTTAAAGCAGGGGTATGTGTTCGGTGATTGCAGAAAGGAAAATTCTGGAACCGGTCGTTTTCACTGGGTTGGTAGTTCTACTGTCAATGGCAGCTGGTCGCAGGTATCCTCTGTGGTTGGCGTAGCTAGAAGGGACGGTAGGAAAAGGAAGGGTTGGCGTTGCGTCCTGGGCCTGCTAGCGGACTCAGTAAGGCTTGCTTAGCAGACCCTGCCTTTTTTTTTAAACATACGTTTAATCTGCCAAAGATTAGATACAAGGATATAGATACAAAGAGAAACCGAAACGTACAAAAGTGTTATACATGTTAACTCTTTGCACTCGGCGATTTTTTCGTTACAGAAAGATAGTAATTCGAGAACTTTATGTCGTGAAGTCGAGGATACTTTTAAAACGGTGAATAAAAAATCGTATGCAAATTAAGACGTTGAATTATTTTATTTCAACATTCCACGTATTGTTGATTAATTTTAAACTTGATATATTAATTAACATCGATATTTAGAATCTGATTAAATGGTGCCTGAGAGGCGCCCCTCGAGTTCAAAGGGTTAACTTAAGCTACGAGATCGATGGCTCTAACGCGGAGCACTTGCGATCTTAAAAATGAAGCTTAAACTACCGCGCTTATCGCTTTAGAGAAAAATATACACTTTACAACTATCTTATATCAGGACGCGTGTTTGCTTATGTATAGAAAGGCACGAAAACTATACAACTTTTGACTTCTGGAATTAATAAATAAATAAATAAATAATTAAATTAAATAAATTTAGAAAAGCAGGCTCTGCCTTAGACACTGGGAATACTATTGGAAAGACGGGAAGTTATATATATAGGAACTGAGAGTTTTCCGAGGACTTGCGGGAAAGTCCTCGAAGATGGAATCCATCTAGTGACGAGGGTGAGAATGATGGTCGCTACAAAACTCTCTGTAGTTCAACAGCAACCAGGCCCACTTCTATCAAATTAGAGCAGGCCCCATCCCAGCGACATTGCCGCAGCAGCGTAGCGGGCCTTACAATCCCGTGAAACTCCCCGAGCGAGTTGCAGGGTTCGGGACGCAACAGAGGGTGTACACTTGCGGAGGGGCAAATGGGGGGGTATTCTTCCATCAGCGTTCGCCAGATCTTTTCACGATTTACTACTGCCCTGTTCACCCCGCGTACTTTAATTTCCTCCGCGCTTCCGGCAGCCCGGTTTCCGGCTATCGCGTCGCCACGGAACCTCGTCGTTGACCCTTTCGTCCGGGCTGGCAATGGCTTCGCAGCCGGGAAGTCGGTTTTCACGACTTCCGCCTGTGACCCGTGTCGACACGAGACGCCGACGCCGCGGCTACGAGCCGCCGTCTCGCTTTATCGACCATCTCTTCCGCGCGCCGATGTCCGTTATCGCGATAGCCAGATTCCACCCTTTCTACACTGAATCCGTGCGTGTTCCGGTGGGGGTGATCGTGATCCCGTTGCTGGATCGCGATCGGCTGTTTCGGGGAAGGTACTGCGAGTGGTACCACCTCATCGGTGGTTCGATGAAGTATAATACTTTGGTTAAGGGATTTTTGAGATCTCTTTTAATTTCCTCGCGATTGGGTTACTGAATTTGGGGTACCCGAAGTGTTGGATTAATGGCACAGTAGAGAGCTTTCTTTTGTTTTATCAGTTTTGAGAAGGGGAAATATTTTTGTGGAGAAATCTGGCAAAGTTTGTAATTTAATGGATTATTTTTTTTAATTTCATCGCGATTAATAGAATTTAGGGCACTGGAAGTGTTGAATTAATGACATAGTAGAGAACTTTCTTTTGTGTTACTATTTTTAAAAATTGGTAAGATCTTTGGCGGAAATTTGACAAAGTTTGTAATTTAATGGATTATTTTTTGAAATTCCATCGCGATTAATAGAGTTTGGGGTACCAGAAGTGTTGAATTAATGACACAGTAGAGAACCTATTTTTGTTTTACCATTTTTGAAAATAGGAAATATTTGTCGGGAAAATTTGGTAATTTTGTAATTTAATGGATTACTTTTTCAAATTCCATCGCGATCGGGTAATAGAATTTGGGGTACCGGAAGATTTGGATTAATGACACAGTGGAGAACCTATTTTTCCTTTACCATTTTTGAAAATAGGAAATATTTTTGTGAACAAATTTTGCAAAATTTGTAATTTAATGAATTACTTTTTTTTAAATTCCATTGTGTAATAGAATTTGGGGTACCAGAAGTGTTAGATTAATTCTCTGCACACCAGATAACTTCTATTTTTTTTGTTTTACCATTTCTAAAAATAGGAAATATTTTTGTGGAGAAATTTGGCAAAGTTTGTAATTTAATGGATTATTTTTTTAAATTCCATCGCGATTGAGTAATAGAATTTGGGGTACCAGGACTGCTAAATTAATTCTCTGCACACCAGATAACTTTTGTTTCTTTGTTTTACCATTTATAAAAATAGGAAATACTTTTGTGGAGAAATTTGGAAAATTTTGTAATCCAATAGATTATTTTTTTAAATTTCATCGCGATCGTGTAATAATAATCTGGGGCACCAGAAGTGTTAGATTAGTGGCACAGCAGAGAACTCTTTTTGTATTACCACTCTTGAAAATAGGAAAATTTGTTGGGGAGGTAAATTTGGTAAATTTGGGATTATAGTAAATCATGTAGATGCGACTTCGTTGAATTGTACGAAGATTTGGATCGACTACTTTATAGAATATTTACAAATCGTTTTTGGAAGTAGAACACGGATGTCTTTGCAAACCGATAGAATTTATAAAGCGGCTAAATACGTAGATATGGATAGTTGATTGAATTACCCGAAAGGATACCAAAAATGTTGACTCGGTCACATCGTGGAAAATTTGATTTGCTTGTGACATTACGTAGGTCAGACTATTTTAAACAGCCTCGATAAATTTTATAATGGGTGTAATTATATAGATGCAGGAGATCGGAATAAATTTAACGATTTCATGAATTTTATAGATGCAAGATACTCAGAAATATTCTGACCAGAAATATTTTATTCACGCGATTTTTGGAAATTAGTCCGGTTAAATTCGAGCTCCAATTATTACTATTATTTCATGCGATTATTACGATTATTATTTTATTATTTCAAGCGTTTATGTTTATCATGTCTACTATTATTTTTATTATATTTACTATTAGGTTCATTATTATTATAATAATAATATTAATCTAATGTTTATTAATAAATCGAACATAGATGGTTTTAGATCATAGGAGATATATAGAACGTATGGTTATAATACGTAGTTTGTTAGGATGTTTGGAGCTAATTCCCTGTGACTACATGGAGTGAGTGGGTTATAGGAGGAAGTTTCGAATTTAATTTTGGTAATCCATTGAGGAGATTAAAAGTTAGATGTTTAATGAACAGTAATTATGCCGGGGCGCGTGTAGTCGAATAAGCGAGCTATAGATAATCGATAAATATCCGAGATAATTAACGCGTCTGCCATTACTAATATATTACTAGAAATTATCCAGGGCCGTACACGTCGGGCGAAAAAATGATGGTTTCCATCGGGTCTACCGCTATCTAATCATCGCGTGATAAATGATCCTCATACTTGATCAGAAAACTGAGGCTACTCCATGAACTCCGTGAACTTCAGACCTATCGTAAATCTTAATCAAGATTCTAATCAAGAATCTAATAAAGATTCACGCTGTTTCAGGCTTAACCCAATTTCTTAGCCAAAGATCCGTTTCAAATTCCACATACTTCCTCGACTTTCTAATAAATCTTCTTTCAGCTTACCCGCTGAAATTCGTATGAAAAACCACCCTTCGTGGAATTTTTAAGTAATACTCGCGCCATCGTGGAAAGGTGTTATTAGAAATGATATATATCTCGGGAAAATGCACGGATTCTATAAAAGAGAAAAATTAAAGGCGATGTAGAGTAGCTTTTCTCTGTTTCAGAAAATTAATTAAATTGACAAGAGGTTTGACACGAATTCTACGATATTTTTACACGGTCACGTGATCAAGAAATTATTATTAACCCTTTGCACTCGGCGATTTCTTCGTTACAGAGAAATAGTAATTCGAAGATTTTCTGCCATAAAGTCGACGATATTTTTAAAAGGGTAAATAAAAAATCGTATGCAAATTAAGACGTAAAATTATTTTACTTCAACATTCCACGCATCGTGGAATAATTTTAAATTTGATTTATCAATTAATAACGATCTTTAGAATTTGATTAAACGGTGACTGAGAGGAGCCTCTCGAGTGCAAGGGGTTAATAATAATACATAAAATTATTATTAATAATAAATAAATCAATAAATTATTTATTATCTCAATATTAAATCTTCTTTGCGTATTGACAACAGAGATATATAACAGAAATAAAATTACTTTGTAACGATTGAAATGATTGATTACTATAACTATGATCCTCAAGATCACTCTGAAATTACCAAATCCAAAAATGTTTCATTCCATCGTATATGTTCTTTTAAATTCTTTAAATAGAATAAATAAAAATTGAACTTGTTATTAAATATTATAATATTTAAAAATTTGAATTACAATTATATATATTTAAATTCTTCAAATATAATATTTAAAAATTTTCATATTAAATTAAATCGTCTTGGAATTAATCAGTATATTATACAATAAATAAAAATTAGTTAATATATTGATAGCATATATTCCTCATACCTCTGTCGTCATAATCCTCATAAAAATTTGCGAATTTTTGTCAAATTTTATTTGAGACGATAGATCGAACTTATTATTAAATATTATAATATTTACAAAATTTAATTACAATTATATAAATTTAAATTCTTCAAATATAATATTTCAAAATTTTCATATTAAATTAAATCGTCTTGGAATTAATCAGTATATTATACAATAAATAAAAATTGGTAAATATATTGGTGGAATATATTCCTGATACCTCTATCATCACAATCCTCATAATCCTCATAATCCTCATAAAAATTCGCGAATTTTTGTCAAATTTTATTCAAGACGATAGATCGAATTTACATCGAATCTCTGTGAATGATCGATGTCGATCAAGACAAGATTACAGACTAATTGCAGCTAGACGTACTCAGTGGCGGTCATGACGTGCATATTTCAGACAATTCGACGAACCCTCGGTGTCTCTTGTTAATTATGCGTGCAGTCCCACGGGATCGAGCGTCGCGGGTTGCAAGAAACTGGTAATTACGCGCTGTGACCGTAATACGGGCTATTCTTTGTCCCCTTCGACGTTCTTTCGCAAGCAGCTCCGTTTATCCGCGGTCTCCTTTTGTTGGACATCCCTTTTGTTCCACGCTGCCTGGATCCGAGCTGAAATCCAGCAGAGGATCGCTGTGTGAATTTGTTATTACCTGGGAGCGCTCCAGTTTCGTCGTGTTAATAGCTAATCGAGTCTGGTTGGGACGTTGTTCCGGCAAGATGGTCGAGTTTCAACCAACTGCGTTGCACGATGTTGAGAAACCTAAGCAGTGACATTCCGCTATCTTTCGTCCCTTCGGGAACGAGCTTTCGCGAATATTAGAAAGGGTCTGTGTTTCCTATTAATACCATCACTTTGACAACGAGTAGCTTAAATTACACCACTATTTTTGGTCAATTAGAACCATTAATTTCGATTTAGTTTTGGATAATTATAGATAGGGTTTAAAATAAAGTTCTCTCAGGTTAGACAATTTTATTAGAATTCGATTGAAGGGATGGCGTGTGCTATTAACGCTAGAACTACCAATTCTGTTAGAAAGACTGGTCTCAAAATTTTCCCTTTTGCAATTATTCCAAATATATATTTGCTATTAAAAAGAATTAACGTCGACTCACATTGAGGTAGAATGGGGTATTAATATATTTATTTGCCTTCATGGTACCGCTAAAATTACTATTATCTAGGTCTGCTGCGTTTAGGTACCCAATAACATGTTAACACGTTAACTGCCATGGGGACCACTGGTGACCCCCACCACGTAAAATACATTAAACGCGATTATGCAACTCGCCTTATCTACTGTAAATAATATTTCAACATAATATGCGTCACATAATAAAAAATTCATGCGCCATGGGCAAACCACGTAAAATGCACGCGGCAGTTAATGTGTTAAACGCCACGGTTTTACGTGCCGTTCCGTTTACCCCACAGTTAGCAGTCATGCGGGCCCATCCGGCCCACGGCCACGGTCTAGCCCTTTCGTTATGGTGGGCGTCGCCGCGAAGTCTCTCCCGTAGAACGAAGCGACGTGACAAAAATGGTAACATTACGATAGTGCAATCTTTAGCATTCGATCTTTTGACGCCAATCTTTCGAAGAAAAAAGGGAAGGGAAAAGTTAAACACCGCAAATAGCTTGCAATTCTTTGCGAAGAGAACTTACGGGAACGGTAGCACTTGTCTTAATTTTTTATTCAATTTTTGTGGCCGGTGACTATAGTCACCCGTCGTTTGCAGATGGCGTCTCGTGACCGGTGACTATAGCCATCTGTAGTAACGAAAGGGCTAGGGACCGGTGTGGCGTTTAAAGATCGTTAGTCCCAGTGTTAAGGATCGTTACTCCTAGTGTGAAAGATCGGTAGTTCCAGTGTTAAAGATCCGTAGTCCCAGTGTTAAAGCTCGGTAGTCCCAGTGTTAATAAGCTTCGCAACACGTTAGTAACGCATCTTTTATTCCATCGGTCCCCACGATAAAACCGACGGGACAAAATATCCCATAATCTGCCATTTTGCCAAGGCGACTGGGGTCTTATTAACTCGTCAGTCATTCCTTCTTCCCAATTCTCCAAAAACGCTTTGTCTTCCCAGGCGTCTAGTTAGGACACACCGTGATAGAAAAGCCGCAGGGCCCACGCAACGTTTGGGATCTTCCCAAAAGGAGACCCAGGACCTTTAAATCCTTGACAGAGCCCACGCAACATTTTGGATCTTCTCAAAAAATGGTCCAGGGCATTTAAATCCGTGGTTCGTCGCTGCAAACTTCCTTTACATAATCAGATGCGTCGTCACACGACTAACAAAAATATTCCAAAATTCAACGAATCCAAAAGCCAGAGATCCAATTGGACCTAACCCAAGCCAAACATCCAACTTATATTTTCACCGATATTTTCCTGATCTCTGAAATCCCTCACGAAGACTTGAAAAATGCTCCGAAGGGTACTCCGATAAATTCCGAGCGGTGCAATTCGATCCACAACCTGTTGAGAACCACTGTCCTAGTAGAGACTCGGAGGAACGTATCACAGACGTTGTCCAAAGAAAGAAGTGGAGGACTTAATTCGAACGTGGTCCAGTCCAAAGGGAATTCCTCGGACGAGCGGAACTTGATCAAGAGGGTAGGTAAAGGGGTAGTAGCGGAGATGGAGAGACTGTCAGGCACCTTGCTGCAAGTTGGAGCTCGAGGCAGGAAGGACGATTTGCGGCCGACAAAGCTGGTTAAGCGGAAGTGGCAGTCGGTCGGGTATACCGCCACTAAGTAGGTGCGAATTAACGTGCGCAGGGGTTCGACGTGCACTATGAGAGGGGAGGCAAGCGACCTCTGATCTTAAACTTAACTCCTTGCACGATAATTCATTCACTGATACCAGTGATCCCGACGAACTTCAGATTTTTCTATTTCCTGTTTCATCTGGTAGTTGCCAAATTTGCAGTTTTTAAAAATTTCACTCGTTCCGTTAGAAAATTTGTCGTCGTTGCGAAAGAGAATTTATTGGTATAGAATAATTCGTACATTTTGCCAAATGTATCAGATCAGTCATGGAAATTATTGGGATTATGGTATAATATAATATAATAATAATGGCGAGGTTAAGATGCGGTAATATAGTGGAACACAACAGGTATTGGTTGAGGGACGAAGAGAGTCTCTTAAAAATATTCTTGACTGGTATTGTACACAATTTTTGGATTTTATCGAACATCGGGTGATTTTAAATTGTAGGTTGTCGATTTCCTAATTATATTATGCAGATTTCAGCAGTTCTAAAATTATGCCACGAAAATCATGCGTATCCTGCGAGGGTGTTTAAAATTCATTTTTCCTTAGTTGTCATACTCGTGCTTCAAGTTTTGCAGGATAGTTTCTTTTGCACGATACAATATTGCGTGTAATATACAGGGTGGTACACCACATATTGCCATCTAGATATACGTCATTATTATTACGCATAACGAAAAGTGTTTCGGATGAAGTTGAATGGTTTTGAGAGAGACATAGTTTCTTACTAGTTTTTACTAGCTTCTTGCAGATGGACGTGTAAAGAACATATGAAGGTCACTAAAATTTTTTAAATGGAATCATATATTTTTTATTACATCATCTGATGCTTCTTCATATTCTTTACACAAAAGTATTAATCTATTTATCTATTTATTATTAATCTATTTATATATTTTGTTTCAAAATCATTAGTTTAGGAAATCGAGACTTTCTGGTTAATATTATGAATTCACTGTGATAACTGTTTACATTATGCAACATTTTCTATGTTGATAACTTAATCGATAACTCTTGCTCCCCCCGTACTTATCGTGAACCACCCTGTATATAATCAAGAAGAGATACAATGTTACAATGTCAAACAATTTTAACAAATCTTTCCTTCCATGTTATTAATCTATTTATATATTTTGTTTAAAAATCGTTAGTTTAGGAAATCGAGACTTTCTGGTGAATATTATGAATTCGATCTGATAACTGTTTACATTACGCAGCATTTTCTATGCTAATAACTAAGTCGATAACTCTTGCTCTCTTAATTATCGTGAACCACCCTGTATATAATCGCGAAGAGATACAGTGTTACAATGTCAAAGAATTTTAACAAATTTTTCCTTGCATTCTCTTCGAATCTAAAAATTCTATCACGCTAATTCGACACGAGAATATACGGTAATATTTCGTGCAATCCGAGCAGAAATTATTCTCCAGTCTCGTTAAGTCCGTTTCATGCCACAGAATTTTATCCCCGAAGGGTTTTAACGGTGGAAAAATAGGTAATAAAATTACACCGTACGTTTCGTCGGCCTGGTAATTACCCGCGTAATTATAAAGACCCTTTGCCGTGCACGGTAGTATGAATTTTTTCTCCAAAATAAACCGCGGATTCGTCTTACGGGACTCGTTAGTCCAGGATGAAACGCGAGCCTCCCTCGAAGGCAAAGCGGGGTGAGAGAGAGAGAGATCAGGGCTCGAGATGAAAAATCCTCGATGCAGGTGTTTCGAAAGAAAACCGGCCGGTTTGCTCGAAGCGGAATTTCATTTCGAGCGGAACGGGACGCGTGTTATTTCTCGCGACAGCCATTCCCTCAGCTGTTTTACGTTCGCGCTGGATTTTGTTAATCGACGCGATCCGCGCGCGGAATCCCCTGTTATTACACTTAGTTGGCCGCTCTCTAAACTGCCAGATTACGGCCAGATGGAGTCAACGGTGCGTCGGCGAATTTTTGTAAGCCGATTCACCTGCGATTAATATTCCGCGCCGCGCCATTGCTAATTGCTTTCCCGGCAATCGGCGCTAATGGAACACGCTTCGAATATGATAAATCCGGCAGATTTCACGCAGTCAGGTCTGAATGGATAGCTGTTCACTCGGTGGCCAAGTTTCGAGTCCTCCATGACTAGGATCGAGGATTTTTGGGAGAAAATAAACGGTTACTATTCTTTAACGCTAGGTTTACGGACGTTATCTGTATACCTATTTCCAAGGACACCTGTCAAATTGACGGATAAAGGAAACCACGTGTCTTTTTTTTTAACGATTAGTTTAATTTGAAAATAATTATATATTATATTAACAGTCTTAATATAAATTAATTAAACCTGTTACCATCGTATAATTGGAGCAACCCTTCCGTCAAATTCACGGGTTTTGTAAATCTAGCGTTAAAAAGGAATCTTTTGACGAAGATAGTGAAATATTTTGGGGGGGTAACATGCGAATGTGAGATACGAAATTTTCTACTTTGGAAACGGGTGAAGCCTCGCAGTGTTTCGAAACAATATTCTATAATTTGTTAATAATTTTACAATACTGTCAAATTGAGTCCTGTAAAGAAATCCCATAATTTCGATAGTGTTCGTTTTTATAGTATTAAATTAACCCTTTGCACTCGATGATTTTTTGGCTAAAGAGGAATAGGAGTTCAAAGATTTTCTGTTACAAAGCTGACAATATTTTGCTGAGCAGTGAATAAGAAGTCGTACGATAATTAACACGTAGAATTATTTCATTTCGATACCTCCATTTTCAAAATGGGTAAAACGCAATAAAATAAAACACAAGTAAAAATTGATAAAATTAAAAAATAGGATGAAGTAAAGCGCAAGTTCCTTCGAAGTCACAGAATGCAGCTCATTGCAGTCTATCACGCGACTGAGATTAGTCTCCTGCTTTCAACGTTTGTTCTTTTTCGGACTGTGATCACAGTCTCCCGCCTGCAATATGTTAATGAATATCGAGCTTCGAAATTTTATCAAATGGTGACTGAAGGGCTCCTCTCGAGCGCAAATGTTAAACCTTGCACTCTGTCTTGTTTTACATTCACATTTTCTTTCTCAATCACGTATTTCTCATAGCCTCGTTTTCGGGGGGTCACGTACCCTAAACTTTCAGGTGCCTTTCGCTCTTCGCTTGCATTCCATACAGTCATAAATACCCCGTTCATCCGATTCTTACACATGGTCACTCTTCCACGTGCACTCTAAACGTCAGACGTCGCTCTAAACATTCAGCCTGAACCCTAGGTTGCTGTTAACATTAGATTTACGTAACTCGTCAATTTTACGGAAGGGTTGCTCCAATTATACGATGGTAACAAATTTAGTTAACTTATATTAAGACTGTTGATATAATATATAATTGTTTTTAAATTAAACTAATCGTTAAAAGAAAAGACACGTGGTTTCCTTTACCTGTCAATTTGACAGGTGTCCTTAAAAATAGGTATACAGATAGCATCCGTAAACCTAGTGTAGAGACATGGGTGGTTGTTAAATATATAAAACTATTATTTATTAAACGTAAAATAGAATATACAATGTGCGGTGACGGTAAAGACTACGAATATAGATATCTATCAACGAAACTTTTACGACTACAACTAACACGATTATAACTAACAACACAATTACAACTAATAACACAATTCTTCACAACTCTCTCTCCAATAATTCTACTACGAACTCTAACATACTACACCGTACTACGACATACTACATACTCCCTACTCACGCCCTTGCATCCCTATTTAAAACCATACATTCTATCCTTGTTCCGTCCCGGAGAGCGTGTTTATAACATAATTATATTTTAAGGCTTACACTTTTGCCAGAACTAACGGTATATTTTATATTTTATACCGCGACTGCAATTCCGGAGGTTCGATGTGCCTCAACGCCGTTCTAGCGGATTAAGCTTACAAAGGTAAAGCAAAATTAGGAATTTTACTAGCACCAGACGCGACAGATGGGACCCACTTGTGACAGACCCAACAAGCGACGGACGGACGGCACTTATAAATCACGTCATTGACCATCAGAAATCGGCTCCTTGACAGTTTCCTACTCCTTAGCCAAAGGTCCTTATGTCACACCCTCTGTCCAATTAAAACTCTTTACCTTTCCACCACCAACATCTATTTTACCCAATC
>NW_016908280.1:283718-297707 GCF_001483705.2 Eufriesea mexicana | reverse complement strand
CCTATTTTTTACGCCAACGCGCCAGCAAAGGTCGATAGAACAGGGAATTCTAGAAACTCTGGGAAAACGTTCCCTTCGCTTTTACTACCTTTACGTGACAATGAAAATTCGTAGGAGAATAACGTTTCAAAAATTTCAAAGCCTCCGAGAGTTTTCCTCTTTTCTTCTGCTCTTGGCAATAATTGAGCTTGGTAAAAATCCGAAAAATTCTGAAGAACCGCGGCGGCCTCTTTCTCTGCGTCAAAAAGCAAAATAGGGGAAATTACGAGTAGTAGAATCGATGGGAGAAGAAATTCTTGAAAAAATTCTCCAAAGACCAAAATTTCTTCGTATCTCTTGATCCACTTTCTCGTAAGAACGAAGATTCAGAAAAGGGAACCTAACCTAGTTCTTCGTTTCTTCCTTCTTCATCGACGGAGATAGGTAAAAAATAAAATCTAGGGAAAACTTGGTTCTCTTCTTTCTTGTACATTTCACTCTACCCAACAAGAATCGATGGGAGTAAAAATCCTGGAAAAATTCTCCAAAAACACAAATTTCTTCGTATCTCTTTATCCACTTTCTCGCAACAACGAAGATTCACAAAAGAGAACCTAACCTAGTTCTTCGTTTCTTCCTTCTTCATCGACAGAGATGGGTAAAAAATAAAATCTAGGGAAAACTTGGTTCTCTTCTTCCTCCTACATTTCATACTACTCAACAAGAATCGATGGAAGTAAAAATTCTGCAAAAATTGTACAAAAACACAGATGTTTCCTCATGTTTTCTCGGTCTACTTTTTCGCAACAAGGAAAATTCACAAAAGAAAAATTAACCTAATTCTTTGTTTCCTTCTTCCCCATCAACGAAGAAGGGTAAAAAATAAAATCTAGGGAAAACTTGGTTCTCTTCTTCATACATTTCACATTACTCAGTAAAAATCGATGGAAGTAAAAATTCTGGAAAAATTCTACAAAAACGCAGATGTTTCCGCATGTTTTCTTAGTCTACTTTTTCGCAACAATGTAGATTCGCAAAAGAGAAACTAACCTAGTTCTTCGTTTCCTCTTTTCCTGTCGCCAAAGTTGGGTATAAAATAAAATCGGGATTGCAGGAAAACGCGTTTACTACTTTCTTTGATCCACGGAGATCCACAAAGATCCACAAAGATCCACGGAAAAAAGGAAGTCGATACGTCCCAATCAAATCCAGGCTTCTATCCTCTATTTCTCTCTCTAACTTCAACGCAGATTCCCTAAATCGAGCATCGAAGGGACTCAAAGAGAACCAAATTCTCTTCCTCCCTGCGATCCCTGATATCGAGAAAACTCGCTTCTCTTGCTGCAAGACGAGCGAAAAACATAAATCCGGCAGGAGCAACACGTAACGCGTCGCTGGAGGATTGGCGCGTGTACGTGCGCCAGCATCCGGTCGCGCTGATGCGGTTTCCGCGACGATCGACCCGGATTTCGAGGCACGCGAGCAATGAACCCGCGACGAACAACGAATCTGGGGCTGTGGCCGAGGCGTAAGATTCCTCCTTGGCTCGTTTCTCCCTGGAGAAAATCGAATATTCCGAGTTCCAAGCGATTCGAATAGAGTCCTCTAGCTGGCTTGGCTGTTGTCTGGTGTCAGATGGTCAGAGCTCTTAATTGCTCTCAATTGGTCTTAATTCTAATGAGAATCACTGGACGATAACCTCGATGATCGAAGAAATTGAGAAGAATTTTGGAATCTCTGTCGCGAATGAGGAAGAAGCTTGTTGGAACATTTAGGGTACAACTAGGATAGTTGTTGGACCGGTACCCCGATAGATGGTTGGGTTTATTAATGGTCTTTCGAGTGCTTTGGCTAGGGTCAGTGAAGGACCTTTATTCTGGATGATCAGTGGCAGGTTAGGGGCAAGAGTATGTATGTAGGTATAGAGCTTCGTTTAATAGATCCTCGTGATCTAATATCTATCTAATTTCGTTCAAAAAGTGTTTTGTAATCTGCTTTTACACTGTATTAACCGTTTGCACTTGAGAGGTGACTCTCAGTCACCGTTTACTCGGATTCTAAAGATCGACGTTAATTAATATATCAAATTTAAAATTACCTAACGATGTGAGGAATGTCGAAGAAGAATACTTCTATATCTTAATTTGCATATGATTTCTTATTCACCATTTTAAAAATAAAATGGCGACTCTATGACAGAAAGTCTTCGAATTACTGTTTTTCTGTAACGAAAAAGTCGTCGATTGCAAAGGGTTAACAAATTTCGAAGTTTGGATATGTAGTGGTGTTGGTAAACGAGGTGTTAGTGTATATTGGAGACTGAAGATAGAGGAAGGAAGAGAATGGGAAGCATCTTGGACCTGCTGTGGGACTCGTCAGAATAAGGGTTAACAAATTTCGAAGTTTGGATATGTAGTGGTGTTGGTAAACGAGGTGTTAGTGTATATTGGAGAGTGAAGATAGAGGAAGGAAGAGAATGGGAAGCGTTTCATCTTGGACCTGCTGTGGGACTCGTCAGAGGGCTACCTAGCTTCGCCCAAACGTGGGATGTTAATGGTAGGTCAGGAAATCCTATTTGCAGGAAGTAGAAGGCTCACTGAGAACTTTAGGGAAACCTTGAATCCCTATTAAGGTGAATGTTTAATGATCGCCGCAGATGTATTTTATGGAAAGGAAGAGAATGGAAAGCGTTTCGTCTTGAGCCTGCTATGGAACTCGTCAGAAGGCTACCTAGCTGGACCCAGACACGGGATATTAATAGTAGGTCAGGAAATCCTATTTGTAGGAAGTAGAAGACTCACTGAGCACTTTAGGGAAACCTCGAATCCCTATTGTGATGAATGTATAATGATCGTCACAGATGTATTTTAAAAATACTTTAATGATTTAATAATGGCAAGAAATCAGGCATGATGGGTTATTTTTTAAAGGTCGGCTACTGAGACCTGTCGTGACTACAGTGGCGAATGTGTGGTGGTGATGCGAGAGTGAACCAGGTCCTCGATATTGGCCTGTCTACACTGGCTATACGTAGTTTAGGTCTAATTTGGGACGTAGGTAGTCGGTTCGATGACGAAGAGTACATAGGTGTAGAATTGGTGATTTCACACGCGAAACGTATGGAATAAATGGACAAAGTGGCGTGGTACAGGAGGTTTCAAAGGGAAAGCAGCGTCTATATGGGTCGTTCGTTAAACGAAGTGGCTCGCTGCAAGGCTGCTCGTCTCGGCTGTGAAACGGTGCATAAAAATGCACTTACTTAGCCGCATAAATCGATCCGCTCCGGTATGTTTACACCGCTCCATAGCGGTATATAAACCCGCGTCCCTCTTCTATTCTTTCTTTCTCTCCCCCTCTCTCTCGCTCTCTCCCTCGTACTCTCCGTTTCTCGTTCAGTGACGATGGTAAGTAATGTCCCTGGAAGGAAAATACGGCGCTCCGTATGTATGCGTGTATATACGTTGGCAGGCGTGAAAGATTTTCTCTGACGAAGATGGCTCGTAGTATTTTAAATAATCGTTCATGTGTTTTCCGTGGGGAATATACGCGGGAGTGGAATTGTAAGTGATATCGTTTTTCAGCTACATTTCATTCGGTACTTCTCGTTCAATACTTTTTCCATGCTGGAAGATATAGCGGAGATTTTCCTAGGGAATTTCTGCCAACGATTTATTTATTTATCTGCTATATATTATTATTTTTCTATTCTTTTATGCGTATTATAAGAATTTTTAGTGAATTTTACGTACATAATGTATATATTATTATCCGTGTTGCAGGATTTTTCCTAGATTTTTAGTTACTTTCTAAGTTCCTTAATTTCTAGTAAATTTTTCCTGTGAGCGTTTTTATCCGTAATTATCGTTTAGTTGTAAATCTAGTGATATTCGATATGGAAACTTAATTTTTATTTTCCACTAGTTTTTCTTATTTAATCCATTTTCTTAATTCGTTATGTAATATCATCACCGAATTAGGATATCAAATTTTCCCTAAATTAATCGTTTGATATCCTTCTAAATTCCGCCATATTAACTCGTACTGTGACTTCTCAGCGACGGAAAACGGAGAAAAAATGACAAGGAAAATTTCGAGTACCCGATCGAGATTCGATCTCCATCCATGTTACTTGATAACCCGACATCCTACCCCCTTCGCCATCGATACACTCGACCTCTCCTTCACTGTTCGAGCTACTTATCCCAACGTTACTCGCCTATCCCATTAATTTCCACTATTTCCAATCTACCGCATACGACCTCGTACATAACGTCACGAATACTTAACCGGAAAAAATGAAAGGGAGATAAGAGGAGACGGGTAAACGAAGCGACGGGGATAATATAAAACGTTGGGAACGGTTTTTCATCCCTCAGAACGTCGGTGAACCACGGAGTGTCCGAGAGATCGATAACGTCTGGCCGGCAAACGAGTCATCGCTTTCGTCTTTTTTCTGCTTTATTATCATTAGGCCGGTCACGAGCGTGACTACAAATTGCACGGGCGGGCTCGTTAATCAGCTCGACGTGGGAATAATTAATACGAATGGCCGGCTTTAAACGCTCCACTCCGCGCTCGGCCTCTAAACGAGGACGGAGCGAAACGCGAGGAAAAGGTGCGAAGACATATTTTTCTCTTTTTCCTACCGTTTTATCCGGAATCAACTCGTGTACAGCTGTTTCTACAGGTTTTTCCAGGCTCCCAGACATCTATGACAGTCGATAAATTCCTTAATTAAACGCTTTACATCAATCTCACTTTTCCCAAAATCCCCCTAAAATTTTCCACTCGAATTTTCCTATTTTCTTTACACCAATTCGGTTAATTAATTAATCGATAACTTCCTCGACGCGTAATTTTTTCGATAACCTTCGCTTTGGTCCCCCAAAAAATAAATTCTTCGAGAATCTATTCACCGTGTAATACTTTTTGCAATTCTCCTAGGAATTTTTAAAATCCGCGCAGACCTGGAATCTGCAGAAGTTCCCAAAATCAGAGACCCTGGAACCACAATCACGGCAGCCCTCGTGCTAATCGTCAGTCTCGGAATAAAATATTCCACCTCTGTCTGCTCGAATTCTTCTGAATTGTTGCGAGACAAGAATCAACTTTGGCTCTAATTAATCCCCTTGGCCCAAAGAAATTCGCTCGAAATTCTTCGCCCGAAATTTCCATCCCGCCCCGGATGACTCGACGCCTTCTCGCACCCTGTCCCCTCCCACGGTGACGAAGAATTAATTTTCCAGGAAGGAGCACGGCGTCTGCCCCGAATCGGGCCAAGTCTGCGTTTATCCTGGCAATAATTGCAATTCGTCACGAGGATGGCGGCCGAGCTCGTCGGATTCCTCTGCTTCTTCCACGCTGTCTCCGTGTTCCCCGGAACGCGTTTCGACGAATGCATTCCGGACACGTAGCAGCGTAACGGCGCAACGCAATGCTCTAAACATCCAGGTCACGATAGCGCAGTTAACCTGTATATCCGTCCAGTCCATTCCGCGATACATTGGAATCGTCGTTGTTCGTCGAGCACCAGCTCGACCGGGGTGCATCGGGGGGAGGAACCGAGTGATACGTGTCTGCAGCAAATTGGAAACAAGGATTTAAATCGCGGAGACCGTGGTAGGGGTCGCTGGAGTATTTTAGTCAATTTTGGGGTGAAGTTTGTTTCTTTGTTGGAACGTGGTAGGGTGAGCTGTACTGGGGGGTAGGTGAGGAATGGGGTAGCGATCGTGAGTGAGATTTGGGGCGAAGAGAAGAGAAGTTTTTGCGTTTTGGAAGGTGCAGGGAGGTATACCTTGGAATGGTAGATACGGTATTAAAAATTGGGTGTTTCGAATAGTATTAGCGTAATTTAATTTGAGTTAGGGGTGGTGGGTAAGGGGTGGGAGTCAGAGACTGTGCGAGGCACATGGATGGAGATGAAAAGATTATATATATGGTACGGCATATAGAGACGAGATTGTATTAGCGTAGTTTATTTTGAGTTAGGGGTGGTGGGCAAGGGGAGGGAGTTAGAGGCTATATGAGGCACATCGATGGGGATAAAATGATTAAATATATTATACGCATATATAGACGAGATTAAGGAGGGTTGTATCGATGACTCTTGGTGTAACTTAATTTTAATTAGGGATGATGGATAAGGAAGAGTCAGGGTCTGTTATGAGGAACACGGATGGGGATGAAAAGATTCTTACGTTTGGAAAGGATCACGTATATTATACGCATATATAGGCGAAATTGGGGAGTGTTGTATCGATAACTCTTGGTATAATTTCATTTTAATTAGGGATGGTGGTTAAGGCAGAGTCAGGGTCTGTTATGAAGAACACGTATGGGGATGAAAAGATTCTTACGTTTGCAAAGGATCACGTATATTATACGCATACATAGACGAAATTAGGGAGTGTTGTATCGATGACTCTTGGTGTAATTTCATTCTAATTAGGGATGATAGATAAGGAAGAGTCAGGGTCTGTTATGAGGAACACAGATGGGGATGAAAAGATTCATACGTTTGGAAAGGATCACGTATATTATACGCCTGTAGATGTGAGATTGGAAAGGGTTGTCTCGACGAATCTTGAAATAACTTGATTTAAATTAGGGATAGTGATCAAAATAATTAAACAGGGTCTCCTAAAAAGAACCTGGAAGAGTGTCCTAGAGAGATACTAAGTTCTGGAAAGGATTAAAAATGAATTATAGCTCTCACCTTATTAGAAATCGGGGTGTTTCGATGAATTATGCAATAACTAGATCCGAGTTAACTAATTTGATGCAACCATCGCAATTTAGTTAGAATTATAGTCATGACTGTTTAGTTAATTCCTCGTCTACTATTCGCCTTTCTGAGTGATTCACGAATTCATCTTCCCTGGAAAACATCCTCCGATTTTCCGGCACCCATTCGCTTAATTCGAGAAGAAAAGCACGATAACTGGTACGTTCAGTTCGCTCGAAATTAAAAATCCTTTAATTCCTTCCCCGTGTATCTTCCTACCCCTGGTGGTACTCAAACGAAATTCGCGAAATAAAGGAACGGAAGAGAACAGGGTAGATTTCCTGGCGCTGCGAGGGCTGCTCGATCGAGTGGCCTGGTTTATCGGTATTGTCCGCGACATAATCCAGATGCAAATTATCGTCTTGCAGCATCGGTCCACGGCGCACTTAATCAGCTCGAGCACGATAGCATCGTGAAGAGCCACTCCGACCCGCTATTAGCCCCGTCAAGAGAAATTCCCAGGGTGGCTGTCACAATTAGCTTAAGCAACTTCTAAGCACAATGACCGTTGCTCGAGGAGTTTCTCCTACGTCCTCTCGTATTTCCCTCACGTACCACGCCCCCTACCTCTCGGCCCCCCGCTTCCGCGCGGTCCGCGTTCCGGAAGCGGATGCTACTCGCGGAGGAATCTTGCGATGGAACGTAAAATCGAGATGCTGGGGCTGTTTTGCTACTTCCAGGGGCGTTACAAGCGTTACAGGCGCCGGGTGACAGGAAACCTCGCATCCTCCTACGTTCCATTCAAAAATACGGATATTATTTTACCCTCGATGTTGATAGCTATGGTCAAATTAATTTATAATAATTTATAATGATAATGGTAATGGTAATTTATCACGAATGTTTGTTATTTCTCTGCTGTTTATTTTGAATAATTTTTAGAGGTTTTTAAACCCTTTGCAACTGGACGACATTCTCGTTGCAGAAAAATAGTAATTCGAAGACTATCCGTCATAGAGTCGACGATATTTTTAAAATGGTAAATGAGAAATGATATGCAGATTAAGACGTAAAATTATTTTTCTTCGACATTCTACGCATCGTTAGATAATTTTAAATTCGATATATTAATTAACGTCGATCTTTAGAATCTGATTAAATGGTGACTGAGAGTCGCCTCTCGAGTGCAAAGGGTTAATATGTATCTCCACAGATAGACAGATTAGACAAGCGAATTATCGCTAGTCCAAACGCTATCCTTCGCAAACTCTATGCAAGTCTATCACCACAGAAAAATATATCGGGGTGTGGGGGTCCCTCTTACGGGGTTATTATGACTGATGTCTCTCTGTGGTTCCTATGGTGCTTCCGGTTGGTACCCTTATGGCTGTGTTACTATAATAGGTAGCAGGTAGAAGCAGACAAAGAAGGGGTGCGTTTCGTCCTGGGCCTGCTATTGGACTCGTCGGTAAGGCTCTCCAGCAGGCCTTGCCTTAGATGGAGGATACTTAGGTAGCTTGTATTATAGAACTATAGGAACTCGTATTTTATAGGAGTCGAGGATTCACTGAAGACTTGCGAGAAACCTGAAACCTCCGTTTTCCATCTAACACTGAGGGTGTGAACATTTATTACAGGAAAATCTAATTTCTCGGTACAATTAGCGACACCTGAGTTCAATATTAAAATAAACTGCCGATCGTATTGGCAATTCTACAAGTGACCGACAGATAAACAGACATAGTTTTGTGAACTCTCTCGAATATTTCATATAATCTATGGAACTTATTAAAATTGCAACGAAATAATTGGAGAAATATTTAAAAAATGAATAGAATTGTAGATAAATTGACAGAAAGATATTTTCACGAACTGGGCAGAGAGTAGAAGAAGTATCGAGAATGTATAACGCATTGGATGTAGAATCCACGAAGATTCGAAACAGTTGGGATAATATTAGGAGCAGAATCGAATTTGGAGTTAAGGTTCGATACGTGGGCCCGAGTCGGTTTGCGCGTCTATCTAGGTAAACGATGTTACTCGCAGGTATTCCGGCCTGGAACCACTTGCACGTCAAATTTCAAACGACTCGGAGGGAAATGTTTGACTTGCGCGTCACTGCGACTGCCCCAGCTCGTGAATCGCTATATCGAACTGTTAACTTTCTTGATAAAATTTACCCCCATCGACAGACGGAATCGAGAGGAGCGGGTTCAAGGAGCGGGTTCCAATTTTGTCTTCGACGCTGAAGGCGGGGTCCTCCGGCAACTTTGAAACTAGGCTAAAGAATCGACCTCTCGATCACCATCGCGAAATTATCGCGATAGTACTTTCACAGCGGGAGTCGTGCACTCGTGGAAATTTTGCACACGATCGTGCGACGACGCGAGACTCGAGAATTAAGAAAATAATTAACCCGCATTAACCCTTTCCACTCACATGTCGTCATATAGTCGACATCTTACATTTTATTATTATACGTATATTAAATTTGTGTATTTTTGTAATTTTTCGTACTAAACCAAGTTAAATTGCAATATGTTCCCATAAAAGTGACTTCATTCTGATCACGTATGAACAAAAATTCCGAGTTGATTGGTAGGTTTCTGAAATATAAATTCGAGTGCAAAGGGTTAACCAGTGCGAATTTCTCAAGAATCCCCCCCCGACTTTACAACCCCTGATTCGGTCTCCATCATGAACCAATGTCCAAGATACCACTAGTGTATATTCTTGAATATTTTTTTAATTATTTCCCAAAAATACCACCACCCCCTGACTTCAAATTTAATCCCGGTCATCGACCAATATCCAAGGGTACCATCAGTGAATATTCTTCAATATTTCTTTAATTATTTCCCAAAAATACCACCACCCCCTGACTTCAGATTTAGTCCTGGTCATTGACCAATATCCAAGGGTACCACCAGTGTATATTTTTCGATATTTCTTTAATTATTTCCAAAAAATTCCACCTCCTCTCCGACTTCAGACTCTGTCCCAGTCATCGATCAATGTCCAAGGGTACCACCAGTGAATATTCTTCAATATTTCTTTAATTATTTCGTAAAAATTCTACCCCCTCTCGACTTCATATTTAATTCCACTCATCGACCAATATCCAAGGGTACCTCCACTATATATACTTCGATATTCCTCCGATTATTCCCCAACAGCGATACACCTACGTCGACAGTCTGAAAGCAGAGAAGATCCTATTTGAACCGTTATTCGCGTTTTTGAATGACCTGGATGACCTGCTGGCAAGGATAGACTGACGATGGAGTTAGCGAGGAGCGTTCCGTTTGTCTGCTCACCTCTCGTTCCTTTGTCGCGATTCCTCGAGCACAGCTCGTCCAACGAGACCCCAGTGTCGTTGTGAATCTCGAACGGAACGTTGCTGCGAAATAATTAAACTCGAACGCTCGTGTTCGAGTTAGTCCCGCTGCCGAGGATCGCGGAAAGGAGGCTCCTCCACTTCGGGTACCTGGCGGGGTTTGAATAATTCAAGGGGACGCTAGCAGGGGGGAAACACCGTGAAAATTGCACCGAGTGATTTATGTTTCGCTCGGTCACCAGGGAAGGTGTTTCTCGTTTCGAAACAGAGAAGTTTTAGCCGCGAGATGCGACTCGGTTTGATAAAACGACACGAGATAACGCGGAAATTAGACGCCTCCAGATTGTTTGGCGTTTGAACGATTCGGGGGACCTGCTGACAAATCGGGGGAACGATGGACATGGAAATGCGGGGGAGTCTTGAGTGGTTCGAATTTGCATGTAATCGTGTAATGTGGAAGACGGGGGATTTATTATTTTTTTTTTAATACTAAGTTACATCTACAATTAGCTTCATTGAGCTAACCAGCAAATTTGACGAATTAAAGATATGGCTTGCATACGCTCCGTAGCGTTGCTGCTAACATTATATGTGATGTTCCTTCTTTAATTTAATTCCACAAATCGGTTTGTTTATTCCTTTTCAGTCTTCTGTGTTGTGGTATATGATTTAAATCCTTGATGTGTTCGTTGGGATGATTTGGTATTCGTTCCTTGTATGCTGTGGCGAATTTTCCTATCTGTTCTCTGATATTATGTATGCCCCAAGTCTTTATGTAGAGAATCTGAGGTGACGTACCATGGGGCAAGGGGAATTTATTGAACGAAGAAAATTTTAAATTAACTTCGTCTACAGTATGGGGGGAGATACGAGTGTTACAGGTGATAGGCGTGGTTCGTAGGATTAGAGTCGGATGTAAACATTGTCGGGCTCGAACTGGTTTAGACAGAAGCGTGGGTAATTTCCGGAAACGTTTTCCTGTCTCAGTTGCGTGTTATTCTTCGTCGTGTTAGGACGAGTTTGTCGTTGGTCGTGCCACGTGCTATTGGAACTTCGACGGTCTTCCAACGAGGTTAGTAATATTTATTACTATTTTACGTTCTTGCAATTTTTTCATTATTTTAAGAAGAATTTTAAGAGGAGGGGGTGATAAGGTTGTTAGTGACCAATGGTACAGAGAAGGTACCTGGGCATTTATTTTGTCAAGGAAGCTAATAATTTATTTAGCTAGAAAAATAGGAATTTGGACGTGCTTTTGCAATATATAATTATTTGTGATCTTATAATTTTTTCACCGGTCTAAGGAAAATTTAGGGTGGGTGATAGGGTGGTTAGTGAGCATTAGTAGAGTTTTCGCGTATTTATTTGGTCAAGGAAGTTAATAATTTACGTAGCTAGAGAAATAGGAATTTGAATGTGTTTCTACAATATTTGATAATTATTTAATTAGTCAGGCACGTAGTTAATTTTCGCCTATGTCTTTCTGCCTCAAATACGTGTTACTCTCGAAGTGGCTCGACGTGTGATTTTATAATCTTTTCACTGTTCTAAGAAAAATTTATGGTAGGTAATAGGGTGGTCAGTGACCAATAGTAGAGAAGACACCTGTCCATTTATTTTGTCGAGGAAGTTAATAATTTATGTAGCTAGAAAAATAGGAATTTAGACGTGCTTCTGCAATATTTAATAATTATTTAATTAGTCAGGTTCGTGATTAATTTTCGTGTCTTTCTGCCTCAAATACGTGTTACTCTCGAAGTGGCTCGACGTGTGATTTTATAATCTTTTCACTGTTCTAAGAAAAATTTATGGTAGGTAATAGGGTGGTCAGTGACCAATAGTAGAGAAGACACCTGTCCATTTATTTTGTCGAGGAAGTTAATAATTTATGTAGCTAGAAAAATAGGAATTTAGACGTGCTTCTGCAATATTTAATAATTATTTAATTAGTCAGGTTCGTGATTAATTTTCGTGTCTTTCTGCCTCAAATACGTGTTACTCTCGAAGTGGCTCGACGTGTGATGTTACAATCTTTTTACTGGTTTCAAAAAAATTTATGGCATGTGATAGGGTGGTCAGTGACCAATAGTAGAGAAGACACCTGTCCATTTATTTTGTCGAGGAAGTTAATAATTTATGTAGCTAGAAAAATAGGAATTTGAAATAATTATTCTAACCATTTTCGTTCAATTACAACCATATTTTTTCCCATAATACGACACACACGAGTGTATATCCGAAATAAAAACGAAAATTCCGGAAGAAACTTTACAAAGAAATCTTCGAGTAGTATATTTAATGCTCGCGAATGGGATATCAGTAACGATCAGGAAGTGAGGCGAAAAAGGAACGCAAGGACGAAAATAAAAATAAATAGCCAGGAGCGGAAAGTTACGATGGAGCAGCCTCGGTCGAGATTCGCGTGCGTGCACGCGTGCTTTCGTGACGAACGCACAGCGAGACAGCGTGCAGGTGTTCCGCACGCGATCGGCCGCACGTGAGTGCGTCTAATTAAAACGGGGTCGCGGACCGGTGTAACGAACCTCCGACGAGTTAAAGGGGTCCGCGCCCCCTCCTCTACGCCCCTGTTCTCTCGATTTTCTCTCGTACGAGGCCTGATTGCGACAGCTCGCCTCGAACGTAACGAGATACCGATCTCTCCGTGTTTGCGATCGTTTTCTCCTCTCTTTTCGCTCATTTTCTTTTATTTCCCCCTATTTCCCCCCGAGGACAAGCTTTTTGCTCTGAAAAAGTCGCTACGATTCGGCTTTCTTAAAGCTTAGTTAGACCCAAAGGAGTAAACGAGATGGAAAATGATGGCAAATGATTCTGGTGACAGGGAAAAAATTTATTATGCTTCTGGATGTTTTCGATTTTCGATGAAGCAGTTAATTTACTTGAAATTTTTCGAAAATTCGATTTAAATGTATTACGACGAGTTAACTCGTCTTCTGTATTATTTCGATTATCATATATGTGGTATTGCAGGATAATAAACTTGGGTTTGGCTATTATATGGAGTGCGTGCGGAAGGGATGTTTATGGATGTATCGGTTGCAAGTGAAGAGTGTCTAGGAATACGTCTAAGTGTTTGGGCTACGCGACCCGCTGAGGGTGAGGCTGTAAGGAGTGCGTGGGAAAAGCGTGACTGAGAAAGAGGGCATGGGTATGAAAGAGGATAGAGTGTATGGTTTTAAATAAGGGTGCATGGGCGTGAAGACAATTCTTGAGAAGAGTGATAGGAAGAGAGTTGTGTAGAGAGGAGTTATAAATTGTTAGTGTTTCGTCCGAATCTTCCTGTCGATTGTAGGAAGAATTCAGGCGATGGTTTACGTCGTTTTAAGAACGTAAACTATTTTTTGAGGTTTTTAAATATAATTTAATTACAAGATATTTACAGGAATTTACAAGATGTATTAGCGATATGCGTTCTATCGTGGCGTCGTTCGTGTCGTTTTGATGTTTGTACTGTCTGTCGTCTTGGTGTCGTGTATTTTTATATGTTCGTCTGTTGCTGTCATTGGCTGTCGAGATGTCTAAGTGGTGGGTGCGTTTTTTCTCCTATTGGCGGCGTGTTCGTTGGAGGGATGTGCATGAGGTTCGGAACTGGTAGGTGGAAGTGGAAGTTTAAACAAATTGTTAATTTGTTTGTAGGTTTGGGAAATTCTAATCTTTTTATGGGGGTTGACTCGGGGGGTCAGTTTCGGAGGTCGAGGTGTCCGCGAATCGTGGGACGCTGGTTATAAACGAGTAAACCATCGTCCCTTCGATTCGGGTCCCTTGTTCCTGAGGGTATGCATGGAAATAGGGATAAGGTAGAGGTCTGTCGAGGAAAGGCAAAGGTTTAATTAATTTTGGCTAATGGTGCGTTAGTTTATGAAAGTTGTTAGGATTGACTCTAATGGTGTTTTTAAGAGATTTGGAGGTCCGCGAGCCGTGGGACGTTGGT
>NW_016908280.1:255073-283678 GCF_001483705.2 Eufriesea mexicana | reverse complement strand
TGAACAGTTAATTGTATTTTAGTTGTAACGGGCTGAGTTGTAATTGTGTTGTTAAGTCGAGTTGTAGTCTGAAGTTGTAGTAATTGTTGATATATCTATCTATATTCGTAGGCTTAATCGTCACCACACATTGTTAATCCATTTATTATTACCAATAAATAGTTCTATTATTATATTTACCACCACCCTAATCTCTACATATACGATTATTTCGATTATCAAAATTGAAATGCCTAGGATTACGAGAGCAAAGTCTCGTAAAATAATTATACAACATATATCGACGAAGTCCGGAGATGAAAGTAGAGTTGCAGGGATAAAAAAGACAGTAGGAGGAGGGCTTTATAATAAATCTGCTAAGAAAATAAGGCTTCCGAGCGAGAGTTCAGTCGAAGTTAAATCGAATAGAACCAACCCTTATCGTTAAATGCAATTATCATTTCACCTTATACTACCCCAACCACCCTTTGAACACCCAAAAGCAATCTTTCTTTCATCCCCCTAGCAGGGTTAAGAATTTTCATTCGAGTAGCTCGAACTCTGGCCAGGGATTCGGCTTTGGTGACCAGAATGTTCGATTCCTTTCATTTTTGAACAAGTTGACGGAATTAAAGAAGTAAAACATTCGCGGACCTTCCTCCCCCTTTCGCGAGGAATTACCCGGATCGCTGTTACGTTGCTTTACAAGTGTCGCAGGATCACGGGAAACGGGGGTAGTAAAATCAGAGCGAACGGAGGAAGTTCTCAAACTGTCGTTTGGGGAAGTTTCGTGGCACGAGGCCCGTGAATTCCTAGTCTCTCTTCTCTCTCTCTCTCTCACTCTTCTTCGTGGTCGTGGAAAAACAACGGGCGACGTACGCGTGTGGTCGATAAATTCTTGTCGATAACGTTCCGCAAGAAGATGGCCGAGTTGTAAGCACCAGCGACATCTTAAACGGCGGATCGCTGTCCCCGGTAACGTATTGCCCGGAAGTTAAGCGCCGACGCGTTTTCTGCCAATGTATTACGCGAGTTTACTGCATCATCGGACGCATAAATCTCGCCGGTGAATCGGTGGTATTAAAATCACCGTTTCCGCGAACGATAAACAGCCCTCCTCGCCGGGCTATAAAATCCATCGCGGGGAAAAATTTATCTTCCTGTCCTTTTTTCCACGGAATCATAAGTTTCCGCGAGAATCGATCGGTGCGTGTCTTCGATGTCGCGTGATTTATACGAGGAAAGCTTGATCCTCGGATCGAGCCTGATCTCGATATTTTGTTCGCTGTGCAGGAAAATATCTTGCTTCTGATGATTATTTACTGAAGTCAGAAATATTTAAATTGGACAAATTGAGCGTATGAATGAAAAATTGTTGATTTTAGGATGTTCTAAATTTGAGAACTCGGGACTCCATTGTGAGTATTGGTTTTATTTGTGTGAATGCAAGTGAGGTTGAAATTAACCCTTTGCACTCGACAATTTTTTGGCTAAAATTGGATAGGAGTTCAAAGATTTTCTACTATAACACTGACGATATTTCTTTGAGCAATAAATAAAAACTATAATAATTAACACTTAGAATTATTTGATTTCTATAGCTCTCGCATCGTTATATTATCTTAAATTTGACTATTAATTAATATCGATGTTCGAAATTTTATTAAATGGTGGACTGAAGGGCGCCTCTCGAGGGCAAAGGGTTAATGAGAGTGAGAGAGAGAGAGGAATTTTCTAAAAGGTGTCAATCAATTTATTGTTTAAAATAGTTTATTGCGAATTGTTTTTATTATTTTAATATTTTTATCTGAATATACTAATGTGTTCATTGTTAGAAAAATGTAGAAGATATTGTTGTCCATTTCTATTCACACTCCATGTCTGCCACGATTCGTATTTTTATTGTAATTTTGGATTTTGAAGTTGATACGCGAAGATTACATTCGTGTTGACGTATTATAAAGGGATTTTGACATATCTTCGGAAATAATTAAAAAATAGCTGGCTGCTAGGTATGGGGTCGGATGTCTTGCTTCTGATGAATATCTACTGAAGTCAGAAATATTTAAATTTCATTTCAGGATGTTCTAAATTTGAGAACTTGAGACTCCATGTCTGCCACGATTCGTATTTTTATTGTAATTTTGGATTTTGAAGTTGATACGTGAAGATTACATTCGTGTTGACGTATTATAAAGGGATTTTGACATATCTTCGGAAATAATTAAAAAATAGCTGGCTGCTAGGTATGGGGTCGGATGTCTTGCTTCTGATAAATATCTACTGAAGTCAGAAATATTTAAATTTGATTTCAGGATGTTCTAAATTTGAGAACTTGACACTCCATGTCTGCCACGATTCGTATTTTTATTGTAATTTTGGATTTTGAAGTTGATACGCGAAGATTACATTCGTGTTGACGTATTATAAAGGGATTTTGAGATATCTTCGGAAATAATTAAAAAATAGCTGGCTGCTAGGTATGGGGTCGGATGTCTTGCTTCTGATGAATATCTACTGAAATCAGAAATATTTAAATTTGATTTCAGGATGTTCTAAATTTGAGAACTTGGGACTCCATGTCTGCCATGATTCGTATTTTTATTGTAATTTTGGATTTTGACCATAAGTGAAAAATTAGCTTCATGTTTGACGTATTATAAAGTGATTTTGACATATTTTCGGAAATAATTAGAAAATAATTGGCTGCTAGGCATGATTAAGAACATAATGTAGATCTTCTATATTTAGGCCTCGTCGAGACCATTTTATTATATTCTCAAATGTATTTGTACGATAATCATACTCTCTCCATTTTACAGTCTCGAATGCTAGTAAAAGTTAAAGCTAAAACGAAAGATATTTATATAATAATAGGCACATAATACAGTAGGTGTAAAACCCCCCTAAACAGGGTTGACGCGAAATAAGATATAATTAAAAAGAAAATAACAATCATACTCGCGAAGATATAACAATGGAAGAATATTTTAATTCGAGCAGTTCAATCTCTTTACTCACGCTTAATCTCAAAGCTTGCCCAAGGATCATCCGCGAACCTAACTCCCACCCCCGATAAAGAACTCGCGACGTGGCGTAGGAAATGCAAGAACTATTAAACGTCGCATAAATATCGGGAATAGATGATAAAATGAAATTAAAAATTGAAAATAATACTATTTTAATTTTAAAATAAAAATTAAAAATAATACCAAGACTAACAATTGTACACGTTCCTCTTCAGGATTTTGTATAATTATTTCGATTGTCTTGACTTTGTAAATCTGTCTCCTCTTATTTGTTTCGTCCGAATCTTCTTGTTGTTTGTAGGAAGAATTCGGGCGAAGGTTTACTTCGTTTTAAGAACGTAAACTATTTTTTGAGGTTTTTAAATATAATTTAATTACAAGATATTTACAGGAATTTACAAGATGTATTAGCGATATTCGTTCTATCGTGGTGTCGTTCGTGTCGTTTTGATGTTTGTACTGTCTGTCGTCTTGGTGTCGTGTATTTTATATGTTCGTCTGTTGCTGTCATTGGCTGTCGAGATGTCTAAGTGATGAGTGTGTTTTTTCTCCTATTGGCGGCGTGTTCGTTGGAGGGATGTGCATGAGGTTCGGAACTGGTAGGTGGAAGTGGAAGTTTAAACAAATTGTTAATTTGTTTGTAGGTTTGGGAAATTCTAATCTTTTTATGGGGGTTGACTCGGGGGGTCAGGTTCGGAGGTCGAGGTGTCCGCGAATCGTGGGACGCTGGTTATAAACGAGTAAACCATCGTCCCTTCGATTCGGGTCCCTTGTTCCTGAGAGTATGCATGGAAATAGGGATAAGGTAGAGGTCTGTCGAGGAAAGGCAAAGGTTTAATTAATTTTGGCTAATGGTGCGTTAGTTTGTGAAAGTTGTTAGGATTGACTTTAATGGTGTTTTTAAGCGATTTGGAGGTCCGCTGGCCGTGGGACGTTGGTCGTAAAGAGGTAGCCGTTGTCTCCTCGACTCGGGCTTCTTTCTTCGGGGTGAATGTATGGAGTGGTATATGAGGTCTGGGTTTTTCCTGATGGAGGTAGAGGTTCGAAGGATGCTAGTTAAAATGTCTATTTGAAGGATTCGCGTCTTTATTGAGGATCGTAACGGTGTGTGAATTGGGAATGAGAGTAGGGAATGAACATATTCTCTTGTATAGACGACACACTCGTACAACGCATCCCAAAAATTCCACGTGTATTCTAAGAGAAATCATCGGTCTTCCTCGCATAATCTATCGTAAACATTCACTGGATCCGCTCGTCATTCTCGCCGACAATCGCTAGATTTATCCGACACTCATCCGAAATATTCTCTCTGCTACATAAATATTGCAGGATACTCGAGAACTCGGCGAGCACCCTCTCGCAAAGTGGCCGGGAAATCGGAAAGCATTTCTCACCGGATATTCCAACGGCTTTTTCCCTATTCCCGAGCGCCGTGAGTAGTATAGACGCGTGTATGGTCAGGCATCGAGCAGTCCCTTGGACGGCGGTGTAATAAAAGCGAGAGGAAAGTTGCCACTTGTTGCTGAATTACAGCGATGCTTAAGCCGAGCAATCCTGTCTCCGTGTGTCCCGCAAAACGGAATGGCCGCATCGCGTTCGCATAAATCGCTCGGAAGGGAAACAGGACTCGAGACCCGTGTAATCTGCCCGCTTTTAACGCCGCCACGGTTTCAGCCCCGTGTCCTAGGCGCGTGTTTGTCCCTTCCGTTTCCGCGACGAGGCGAGATTTATCAGGGAACCACGTTGATCCTGATTTTGGCACAGGTGTCCTACAGGTTGACCAGTGTTTCCACTATTCCGATCGCGATTTATCGCGAGTTCGCGAGTAATGGCGATTAAATGTCTCGGGGTTACCTAACCCACCCCTGTGAGGAGTACAATTGGACGCGTGTGTAGGTATCTACTATGCGATATGGACTCTTTTCTGGGTATCTGAGAACTCGTGGGTTTTTCTGAAGCTGAAATAGTTGCTTTTACGGGACTTTAGTAGGGACTAGGAACCATTGTCAAGCTATATTCTGGGGGGCTCCCAGTCTTCCACGGTGGTTATTATGACGGTTGTTTCTTTGTGATTCCTACAGTGCTGTCGGTTGGTATCCTTATGGCTTACTTGCTATAATAGGTAGCAGATAGATGGACACAAGGAAGGGGTGCGTATAATAATAATCCTGGTTCTACTCATCGCTACCACTGCAACGTGATTTCACGGTATTTAAATGACGCGGATTCTTGGATAAGGTGTCCCGAATAAGGTCTAGAACTCATGGTACGCGAGTTTCGGTGCAGTAGCTCGAAGTTTTATCATGAAATATGAGTAAAGTATCGAGACTGGTGCGAGCAACGTTTAGAAAGTTAGGCGAACATCGGACAGGTGACATTTACAGTTCTCGATAAATCCAGACACGACACTCGACTCTAACCTGCTTCTCTCGCGAGCTACCGATTTGCTAACTACAGTAGCATTCGTTTCATCATCTAAATTTGGAAATGTGACCTGCAAGTGATAAAATTCGAAAAAATTGACCAGTGTCTCTACCAATTGTGGACACAAGGCTAGGTACTATTTTCCTATTAAATTCTCATTAGAATTGTTTCAAATTCCAATACCCTTATTATTATCTTTCCCAAGAAAATGGAGTAATAAATAATTCGTTTGAGCATTCAGATTTGGAAATGAGTCCTCCAAGTGATAGACAAAATTCAAATAAATCATCCAATGTCTCTATCAATTGTGGAGACAAAGTTAGGTACTGTTTTCCTATTAAATTCTCACAAGAACTATTTAAAATTCCAGCACCTTTATTATTATTTTTCCCAAGAAAATTGAGTAATAAATAATTCGTTTGAGCATCCGAATTTGGAAATGAGACCTCCAAGTGATAAAGAAAATTCGAAAAAATTATCCAGTGTCTCTATCAGTTCTAGAGACAAAGCTAGGTACTGTTTTCCTATTAAATTCTCATTAGAACTATTTAAAATTCCAACACACTCGTTATCTTTCCCAAAGAAGTGGAGGAATAAATAAATGAAAGAAAGAAGGAAAAAGATCACATAGCTCGGGATCTTCTATTTTCTCAAGTCGCGCGAAGAACTTTCTTCGCTCAAGGATGAAAATCGCGAGTCTTTTATTCCCAGTCTTCCACTCATTCATTTATCCGCGCAATTTTTCCGACGATATTACCCGCGACTCGCAGAGAGGAACGCGCGGCGAAGAGAAGAGGGTGGTCCGCGAGCGTCGAGCGGATTACAGCGAGCGGAAGGCGAGATCAAAGCGTATTCCCGCAGTTTGATCGCGTGGATTCGCGCTTCGTTATTTCTCGCGGCCGCGCCCTCGGCCTTATTATCGCCGCGAAGCTTTGCTAAGCGGAGCAGCGCTAAGAGGCCCATCGAGGCGACCGATGGAAATTGCTCGCGAAACGGCTCGGGATTATGGTAATCGCGCGATGCTCCCTCTGTGCTCTCGTTAATTCGCTTTGGTCCCGCTCCTTTTTTCCCTGCTTCGATAAGTGCCGGGGTTATCCTCGCGAGCGTCGAGGTGTGTACAAACGTGGACGTTGGCTGGGTTCGAGGATATAGGCTGCGGGATCTTGGTTCTCGAAGGAACGAATCTTGTTGTTACGGTGGATTAAGTAAGAATTTGTTGCTGCTGGTTTAATAGTTCGGTTAATTGGCCTGGGATCTGGGTGGATGTGGACGTCCGCCATTTTGGAGAACGGAAAAGTGAAGTTCTTTTATGTTTATGTTATATTTGGAGAATTTTGTTGTTAGGGTCTTCTAAATTAGGAAGAACTAATTAAGAATTCGCAGATCATTTGATGGTTTGGTTAATTGGTTTGGAGTTTGAATTAAAACGAACGTCCGCCATTTTGGTGGACGGGAAAGTAAAGTTCTTTTAGTTATATGTTTGGGAAAATTTTGTTTTTAGAAATTAAAGAGCTTGAAGATACTGATTGATCATTCGTGGTTCATTTAATAATTTGGTTAATTGGTCTGAGGTCTGGGTTAAAGTAAACGTCCTCCATTTTGGAGAACAGAAAAGTAAAATCCTTTTAGATTTGTTCTGAAAGAAGTTTGGTATTAGAAACTATTAATCTGGAGAGTGCTGATTAAGAATTCGTAATTTGTTTAAGAATTAATTTAATTGGTCTACGGTCTCGTTAGAAGTGGACGTCCACCATTTTGGTGAACGGAAGAATAATATTTCTTTCGATTCATGTTTCAAAGAATTCATAATGTAAGAGAATTTTGTTTTCAAGAATGACTAAACTAGAGAGTGCTGATTAAGAATTCGTAGTTAATTTAATAATTAATTTAATAATTTAGATGTGAACATTCGCCATTTTGGAGAACGAAACAGTAATGTTTCTTTAGGTTCCTATTCTACAGAATTTTTACAAACTACTAGGTTAGGGAGCACTAATTAAAATCTCGTAATTAGTCGAATAATTCCATTAAACTGTCTGAAATCAGGGAAGCTGTGAACACCCGCCATTTCGGTGAACAGAAAACTAAACAAGTCTCATTAATTAGTCTAAGTTGCGAGCAAATGTAGACATCCACCATTTTGGTCATCGAAAATGGTCTTAAATCTAGCTCATCCTCGATTATATCCTAAAGAATTCATAATTAATTTAATAATTTGGTTAATAAATCTGAGATTTGTATAGATGAGGACATCCTCCATTTTGGCGAACGAAACAGTAATGTTTCTTAGGTTCCTATTTCATAAAATTTTTACAAATTACTAGGTCAGTGATCACTAATTAAAAACTCGTAATTAGTCGAATAATTCGATTAATCTATCTGAAGTCAGGATAGCTGTGAGCATCCGCCATTTCGGTGAACGGGAAAATAAATAAGTTTCGTTAATTGATCTAGGATGTGAACAAATGTAGACATCCACCATTTTGATGTTCAAAAATGGTCTTAAATCCGGCTCATCCTCTATAGACACGTTCCCTTCGACCGAGTTGCGAACGGTTAGGAAATAACCTCGTGGCGTGGCGTCTCCGTCGAGTTCTCCGGCCAGCATCGACCGGAAGTTGCCTCGGCGTCGCTTGTCCTCGTGGTAATTTCGCTATGGAAACATTCGCAAACAAGTTTATAGCCCAGTCCCTACGGAGTTGCCATAAATTCGCCGTACGCGTGTTCGACGCCGAGTCGTGCATTAATCGTGCTCGATTAATCGCGCTGGTTAATTTCGAGCGGGTCGACCTTGAATTCCCCAGAGCAACATGGCGGCCGTTCCGGAAACGTCCTCTGCTACCTCCACTGTGCGCAACCCTGCCGGTTATTTTAATTTGTATGCTGATGGAACGGAGGAGTTCGTAAAAGTTGATGGTATTTCAGAGAAGGCAGAGGACGAGGTTTTTAGGGTGGATTTTGGTTCGAGTCGCGCAAAAGGGGATTAAAATTAATTAAGCAAGATGAGACGTGCCGGATTCGTTGCGCGCGATGGTTTAATAGCGTGAGAGCGTTTTGTTGCTCAACCTGGCTTTTAATTTTTATTTTAATTTCAGCTTCGAGATGCGGCTTTTAATGTTGAACGGGAAATTTTTCATACAGACCAATGTCGAGTGTCGATGAACGTGCAGCGAATTGCAGTTTAATCCTTATAGTAATAGTTATAATATATAATAGTTATTATACAATAATAATAATAACAGTATACATTTTCCGGCTAGGAATAACCGATTTTCGAGGTGAAATTAATTCGTTAAAATTAATATCCTCGGTTCCTGTTTGCAGTGTCACGCGAGTGAAAGAAGAACTAATTTTCTATGAATAAAACTTGTATCGCAACGCGTGTTTAAATCGTTTTAAACATGGCGGACCCGCGGAGTCCATATATCCATTGTGAGCTTTAAAGGGGGTTCAAAATCGAGTTAGACTATCACATTAAATCGTGAACGAAATTTATGACACAAGAAAGGAAAACGTATAGAGCATCCGAAAGGAGTAATTTATTAGGCTGTCAGAAATTTTAACCTTCTCTTGATTTATAGCTTCGTGACCCGGGTCAAACTTTCGGCTTCCGTAAATCTAGCGTTAAGAGTAGTAGCTAGACGAATGGGTGTGCGGTCTTACTTCTAAAGGAGTGCATGGAGACGTTTGGGCAACTTCTTGAAGAGCAAGATGCAGCGAAGGGCAGTATCGGGTCCACTCAGGCGTTCAGCGCGAAATCCTTTGTCGTGCTGTCTGTGACTACGTCGAAAGACTGAGAAGGAGAGCATGTGTATGAAATGAGATAGATTTGGCTTTAACTACTTGCGGTGCAAAGAAATTCACGGTGCCAGAACAGTCGAGTGCAAATCAGTTCGGGGTGCGTTTAGGCAGCGTTCGGGGGGTTCCAGAAGAGAATATAGGGACGCATCAACTGATGATGAAGTGCAAGCAGAAACTTGCCACGCACGTCATTTTTCTTTCTGCAACAATCGCCTGACGACGTGTGTAACACGTCGCTGGTGTTTCGGTAACGGAAGCATCTCGACGTGCGTGGCACGTCTTTCCATCGCATGTGGTTAAGTGAGGATGCAAGGGCGCGAGGCGGTCAGAATCGAGTTGAGAATAGAGAAGAATTGAGAAGAAGTCAGAAGCAGGCAGATTTGAGTCGTGTAAGAAACTTAGTGTAATATTTTAGTCAAATAAAAGCTGTTTTATTACAAAAAGAGAATTATCGTTTGTCAGACGCGCAGATCTCTGTCCGCATAGGATTGATTTAGCCAAAAGTCCTACATTAATTAACAACGATCTTTAGAATCTGATTAAATGGCAACTGAGAGTAGCCTCTCGAGTTCAAAGGGTTAAACGTTCCACTGACTCGTGGTTGTTATTATCAACGAAGACCCATCTGACTGGGATATTTTTCTTTCTGTTCCAGTGTGCGGCGACATTCACGGACAGTTCTATGACCTGATGAAGTTGTTCGAGGTGGGCGGATCACCCTCCACGACAAAGTATCTCTTCCTCGGCGATTATGTAGACAGGGGTTATTTCAGTATCGAGGTAAGTTTGAAAACTCATTATGATTCTCTCTGCATGCAACTTCGCTGCTCCCATAAACCGTTATTACATTCAGTGAATGGAAATACCGCGAAAATCATTGAATCTCTATCCCCATGTCGACGATATCGATCATCGACGATGAAATTTTGCAGAAGGACAGATAATTCCCTTAACAATTATACCAACGTTACCGTTCCATAATCGCAATCGACGTAATCGTACGGTAACTCGCTAAACTTGCGCGAAAAATTTCTCTGAAAAGCGAAATAGCCTATTATCGGGGATAATTTGATTCGACCGATATTTTACATTATATGCAGGTAATTGAAAGTTTCCGAGGGTCTTCCCGTTGCTATAGAACGCGAAACGCGTGCAGACTCGCGTTGACGAGCCACCTAGATCGGAAGCAGGGAGTTCAACCCCTGCTCGGCTCCTTCCCTCGATTATCGGACTTTCTAATTAGCGATCCGTTCGGTTAATTACCAATTAATATGCTCTCCGTTTGTCTCAAGATGTGGTTAAGCGACGGGAATACGAATCTCGAGGGGAAGTTCGCGTCTTTCCCGAGATTCGCAGTTTCCTTTCATTGCCGCGCGCGCTCGTTTGAATTTCGCGCCGATTTATCGCACCCCAGCCTCGCGCCTCGCCTAACGAGGTCGCGAGCGCAGGAAAGAACGGTCTCGTTATTTCGCAAAGATAAATTCTCGCTTTTTAAGAGGAATTATTTCCCACGGGAAAACGGGAAATTAATTTTTTAATATTTCTCGGTGATGATTTTTGAGAAATGGCGTATGAGAGAGTTTTATGAGAGAGTACAGAGTGGTTCTTTCGGAGCATACTACGTATGTATGTTAAACGAAGAAAGTTAACCGTTAATTAGACGGTTGTGAAGCAGAATTACTTGGACTTATATTAGTACCCAATTAGGATACTTCCAGACCGCCGTTCGCGTAAATCCTTAGTTAATTAGAAACTCGTTAGTCGGGTGGCTATCAAGTGACGAACCTACACTCGTTTTTCAGGGTTCTTATAACTAATAATCTCCTGCGGATTATGGTAAATCGGGAAATAAGGAAGCTCGCGGAAATCCTTGGAAATTCGAAATTCGAAAAGTCGTTGAACATTTTCCAAAATGGTAAAGAGACCCAAACCTGATAATAACAAATCACCGGTATTTTCATAATGACAAAATTTACTAATGGAATCACGTGATAATTGCAAAATATTTAACACGTTAAACGCCACGTCGGTCCCTAGGGACCGGCGCTAGGCTTTCCTTTCAGGGCCCGCATGACGGCTAACTGTGGCGTTTAACGTGTTAAAAAATACGAAACACGTCTAATCAATTACTCCAGGCTGATAATTCTTGAATTTCCGCGAATCCCGAACAGCCGTTTATGTTCTTCGAGCGACTCGTGCCCCAATTATAATCCTCGTACCCCTGAACGTACAGATCGCGACCTCTTCATTGATATTTCATCCCCCATTTTTCCACCACCTTATGGAAACACGCGCGGAGATACTCCTAATCAATTATCCCAAGGTGCTAATTCGCGGATTTCCGGAACCTTGGGACTGCGTTCATACTCTTCGCGCGACTCGTACCCCAATTAAAATCCTCGTACCCCGACCTTATAAATCGAGACCCCTTCGTCGATATTTCTACCCCGATTTTTCCACCACGTTGTGGAAACACGCGCAGGGATACTCCTAATCTACTACCCCAGGGTGCTAATTCGTGGATTTCCAAAAACCCCGAGACAGCGTTCGTTTTATTTCTATTTATTTCAACCCCGATTTTTCCACCGCGTTATAGAAACACGCGCAGAAATACTCGCTGACAGGAGGGTAATAAACGCAAGTGGAGTGACTGGACAAAGACGGAAAGATGGTGTGGCGACCAGCCACGACGAAGGGAACTGGAGAAGGTGGGCGGATTGAAAATCGAGCAGGAGTTTACCGTCGGTTTTAAGAGGATCTCGCAGCAACAACGCGAGCATCTGCGTGACTGTGCTCGCACACGCTCGACGAGGAAGGACGCAACGAGGCCCGTGGAGATCGATACTGTCTATCCGCAATATGCTTCGCTGGATTCTCCGGAGAACGAGAGAGAGAGAGAGAGGAGAGGAGAGGAGAGGAGATCCTTCGGGGTCTTTCCATGGAATACACGCGCGTCCTTCGCGACGACTTTCGTTTTATAGGAGACGTAGAAAGACAGTGCGGGGGTGGAGAAGGGAACCGTGGAAAGGGTTGTGAAAGAGTTTCGAGGTGGCAGGATAATGGGGGAGGAGAAAGGGTTGTAAGGACGGAATATTTAGCGTCAATGAAGAAGGTA
Organism: Eufriesea mexicana; assembly: GCF_001483705.2. Classification (NCBI taxonomy): domain Eukaryota; kingdom Metazoa; phylum Arthropoda; class Insecta; order Hymenoptera; family Apidae; genus Eufriesea; species Eufriesea mexicana. The sequence continues at coordinate 271,327 of NW_016908280.1, read as the reverse complement.
AAGCGAAGAAGAGAAGTCGGAGGATGTGAGTGGGTTAAGAGTGCAGAAAACGGTGTAGGAAAATGGAGAGTAAGAGGGCGGAGAGTGAAAGTAGCGAGGGTTGGAAGAGAGGAAACGAAGAGATTGATCATTCGGATGAGAGAGAAAGAGAGAATGCAACGAAAAGGGTGAAACAAAAGAGAAATAAAGAAAAGGTTTTGTGAACAGGGAACAAGAGAATAGAGAGAAATTCTTCGTTCTAGCTGACAATTTACGAAGTATAATCGGTGTTTCCGATTTGAAAATTGACATATACACGTGTCAGTATTTCATATATAGATCACTCAGTTAATTTGAACAAATCAAATATCATAGCTTCCTATAAAGATATATAATATCAGAAAGGGGACCAGGTTAGAAAGAGAGGGACCGAGGATATTATTTAGATAAGAAAGAGAGAGCGGGGATGTAAAATAAGTAAAATAAAAGGATAATAAAGAAAAGATTTCATAAAGTAAAAATAAGAAAATAGAAATAAATTCTTCTTGCTCTTCGCGTTTTAATAGCAACCCTTAAATTGTTGATAAATTGCGAAGTATAATCGGTGTTTCCGATTTGAAAATTGACATATACACGTGTCAGTATTTCATATATAGATCACTTAGTTAATTTAAACAAATCAATTATCATAGCTTCCTATAAAGATATATAATATCAGAAAGGGGACCAGGTTAGAAAGAGAGAGACCGAGGATATTATTTAGATAAGAAAGAGAGAGAGGGGATGTAAAATAAGTAAAATAAAAGGATAATAAAGAAAAGATTTCATAAAGTAAGAATAAGAAAATAGAAATAAATTCTTCTTGCTCTTCGCGTTTTAATAGCAACCCTTAAACTGCTGATAAATTGCGAAGTATAATCGGTGTTTCCAATTTGAGACTCGACATATACACGTGTCAGTGCTTCACAGATAGACCACTCAGTTAATTTGAACAGATCAGATACATTGGCTTTCCATAAAAATATAAAATATCAGAAAGGGAGTCAGGTTAGAAAGAGAGAGAGAGAATGAAGAGATTGATTATTTGGAAGACAAAGAGAGAGAAGAATGAAATAAAATTGGAATAAAGAAAAAGTTTCATGAAATTGAAATAAAGAAATAGAAAGAAACCCTCCTTGCTCTTCACATTTTATCAGCAACCCTTAAACTACTGGCAAATTGCGAAATTTAATCAGTCTTTCCAATTTCAAAACCAATATATACATACGTATATACGTATGTACGTAATTACCTTTCCATAAAGATTTAAAATCAAAAGGGGTACCTCGATGCGCTGACTTCACCTTTGAAATCGAATTTCGAATATTTCCAAGCTACTCGTTCGCTTGCCAGCATTCTAGATGTCGCTCTTTATATCTATATTTATCATCTTTAGCATAATATCGAAGAGAAATCGCAGTGTACGCGTTAAAGCCAACCTTGACTCCCGGTAAAAACAGATTGCGAAAAATTCGGGTCCGATCTGTCAAACTTGATCAGCACGAGTGGCGCATCTTGTGTTTCTGTTGGACCCTCCTCAAGTATTCGCTGGGCGTCCACTGTGAGACCAGCGGCTACACCTCAAACTGGCCACTGGCGGACATTAGAAGAATTAGTCGGTGGAAAATGATGCTCGAGCTTGAACACGAACCAGTGGCCAGGATCGTGGCGAAACCGGGTTCCGGCCGGTAACCGGGGTTGACCAGAGGCCAAGTTCCTCCGCTGCCAAGCGGGGTAGTTTACAATTCGACTCTATGATAAACGGGGATGATCTCGGTCGAGTTCTCAGCGTATACCTCGGACAGAGTCGAAGTTCGATTTGCAGAACTGGAACGGGGTGACCGAACTTTGAATTCCGTCATCCCAGAGACAAGCGAGTCCTGGATTCTGCCAAACCCGGATCTTAAGTACCGCTTGAATCCTATCACCCGTGGAGTCGAATAGAACTGGATTCTACCAGGATCAGGAAGGTTTTACTGCCCTCTCTGGATAGACAGATCGTAAATTCTATCATCCCCACGGTGGAGACACCGAAGCTAGACTCGAGCAGACCTATCCTCGGTCTCACGGATGAAGCTTCACGATTATCGCGTCGGAAGTGAACCTTGGTCGATGTACCATGGACCAATCGAAGAATGGCAAAGTCGAGGAACGGATGTAGCAAAGAAAAAATGAGATGGAATATCAGCAAACCTGGAGAACCTGCGAGTTAGGTATCGAGTTAGAGCAAATGATGACAGCAGTCAGCGAAAGGTGTCTCCTTTGAAAGGCAGACTCGGTTCGGGAAACGGGATTAAAGATGAGGAAAATTATGAAGGAAGAAGGAAGAAACAGACGAGACGAGTAGAAGAAAATTGGACTCGGTTAAAGTGGAAACAAAAAGGGACCAAAGGCAAGAGAAGCTGGTGAAACCTGAGGTGGTCAGGGGGAAAGTGAGCAAAAACGGGGAACGAATCGTCAAGATGGTTATGACATACGGAGAAAAAGTCGGAGAAATAAATTGGGTGGGATATAATTCCGCAAAGGATCGATCCTTTGTCCCTCGCAGTCTTATCTTCGATATCCTTCATCTGCCTCTCTCGCTTCTTGGGTCCTCCGCGGGCCTCGTTTCCGGTCTCGACCCAGTAGAAAGAACCTCGCGGCGATACGTGGTTTCCGGCTCGTTTTTAGCGATATTCAACCACGGAATTATCTACTGGGAAACGATGATGCGATTATCGGCACGCGGGGGACCGATTTTATTTTCTTCTTAGGAGGCCGGCTATTCGCTCGGAGATCTCTGTTCGTGACCCTTCGCCGGGAGATTGGGAGAGCGTAAATGGCCACGGTAGTTTATGGGAATTGCTCTCCCGATACGTTTTCCAGGCCATACTGGACCGAGAACTCCGTATCTCCTTCGTCTGGTCACTATTGCCCGCGATCGATTACGAATAAGCTTTTTCTCGTCGAGGGGTTGTTTCCGTCTCTCGTGAGCTTGACACGCGTTAGGGAAAAATGAATAGACATCTCTGCCATCTCGGAGTATCTTGTAGCTCTTACTAACCAGTCTATCACGTGTTACGATGCGAGAAATAAAATAGGAAATACAGCTAGAAATATTCGTATCATGCAAAATCAGCAATGCAGAACCTAGTTGACAGCGTTCTGCTAATTCAATTTTATTTTCCTGTTTTTCTAATCGATAATCCAACTCGAGATAGGATAAAGGTTAGGCAATATTGTGTCAAATGTGGACGAAGAATTTATATAGATACTGCGAGATTTATCTTTGATTGGATACGTGTTCGAGGTGAGAAGTTGCAGGTTTCTGTCATAGCTGAGGTAAGGGAATACGAGTTGTTGGATTAAGGGCAGGAGAAAACGAATTAGCAGCTCGAGAGGAGACAACGAGATCGTTGGTCGTAAAATTTTAGGAGGAAGTTAGGACCTCGGTCAAGATGATCGAGGCAATTAGGCCGTGCGAAGATCAGAGAAGCCACTGAGGCAATCAGACGTCGGGGCTGCAGTCAAACATAGTTGAGAGAAATTAGTCTGGTGGTCCTTCGAGTTTACAGATGGAACAGCTTGTGAAATAACCGGTGACTTGGCAGAATTATAATTGCTCAGCTGCCGCGATACATGTTGCCGCGCTCGAAGCCTCTTGCCAGAGGTAGAATAAACTGCAACTCGGTCTCCAACTCGTATAACACAGTCGGCTGCAAACAAAATGCTAATTACCAGCTTCGAATGGCAGACTCGCATGAAACACCGTCGAATCCCTGAGAACACATTCGACCATCACGTTCAGAATACCGCGAATTATCACCAGAAGCGCGCAGAATCGTCACGTAGAGCACACATGAAGAAATCACAATGGCTGCAGTTCGAGCAACCAGTTTCGTAACTGCGAAACAGATCTCAACTAGACTCGTCGTTCTTCTGCGAATGTGTCCAAAGAAAACTGAATAGCAAGAACGGAGAGAGGCTAACTTCTGAAAGAGTTCCAGTGTCCATTAGTTAGCCCAACTGTCACGGTGTTCCTAACGTTATCACCGAATTGCCAACCCGGTTTTGGCGAAGACTAGAGCGAGACTAGGTTATAAACAGATCCAAAAGAAACTCCGATCGTTCATCGGGACAGAGTCTTACTTTTAAAAGAGTTGCACTGTCCATTAGTCAGTCTAACTCTCAGACAGATCTAGTTCTGGCGAGGATTCGAGCGAGGAGAACGACTAAATTCGTGTCCCGTCGCTTACTAAACCGGGATAGTGAGCGAAACACTGGTCAAAACCTAATTTTACGATGTCCATATTCCAGAACAATGGCCAGATAAACGATTTTGACACGATATAGCCGAGAGTGTCTCTCCAGCAGCTTCACAAAGGGATATCCATAGTACTGGCGTACGAAATAGAACGACAACAAGCTGGACAGTCGAATGAATTAGCAAAATGAGATTAATCGACTCGAAATGTTCGTGGAAGTCATGGATTTCGGTTTCAAGGAAATTGCGCGTTGCCTCGCAGATCGGTGCCAAAACTCGCGTAATGCCAACGACCAGCCAGTGTAACGGCACTCGCGGATGCTTTGCCTGTTTAATTGCACGATAATTAGAAGCTGGTTTGTTCCGTTCTTTGTTTATTCGCTCGTGGGAACTTGGAGAGGATTCGATTGAACTCGGGATGAGCTCCATGTAGCGTAGCGGGATTAACTCGTAGCGCAAAAGGATAGACGATCGATCCTCAGAAGGATTGCGCACGGAAGTTGTTAACTTTGTTACGAATTATTCCTCGACGTGGAGCAGTTCGAAATTGCAGGAAGGAAATACGCGAAAGGTCTTCGAATGAGGGAAGATCGAAGCCTGGATTCGGTAAAATGGCTGGTTCTGTGCTCTAACTGCAGAGGTGTTGGATTGCGTCTCTCTCTCTCTACCTTGATGAGTAAAATCTTAGATGAAGCGGTATTATCGTGAAACATTTAAGGGTTAGATAGTATGATAACAAATGAACCGAATTGAGCGAATCAATCTCGCTTGAAACTGGAGTTATAGTTAGTTTCCTGTCAATTCTCGCGGAACTCTGTCTTCTCTGTGGCCTGACTTCTAATTTACCAGTTTTTCCATTTGCTATTTTATTTCTTGGGCTCCAAGAATTACGAATCAACGTCATCTAACAAAAATTTAAACAAGAATGACTCGAGAATTCTCCGTTCGTTCGATAATTTCATCGTTTGACAGTTCTTAGCTACCCCTTGTCTTTTATTTTATGTTTAGTCTAAAGAAATAGGTAGCTGCCATTTTTAATAGACGTTTAGACACATCTGTCCGAAACCTCGAGTGCCCGTAGACCCGTTGTTCACTCGACGATCTCAAACACTCCGTTCAGAGACTCTTCTCCTAGATTCTGTCAACCTAGCCCAGGTATCCCTCGCTGAGAGCACCATTCGTTTACTTCGAGCGGATTCTAGCGTTCTTGCATAATGCTATTTACATTACAACTACGTCTCCTGACATATTTATATTCTAGCGTTAAACGCCCTAATTTTTTCACGCGGTTCCCAAACCCTGCCAAGACAACTGCCGGCGTTGGAACAGAAATCGAGCGAGACGAGTCAGGAAGAGGCCTCTAAAAACTGCAAGACGACTCTGCTAATCGGACCAAACGAAGCGACGTCGTGGTCAAAGACATGAAGATCTGGCACGATGACTAACATCACCCACGACAGCTATGGTCGACGGTGTCTGGATCAGTGACACTTCGCGCGATCACCTGCCAACGCTATAAATCAGACGCCTCGCTGAGCGTTGTCGTGCCACTTGCACCAAACAATTCTCACAGGCTTCCCCATTTTCATTGCCACTGAAAATACCACCCGTTCGACCAGCTTTGTCGAAGACAATCCGTGGCTTTCGAAATTTCCTCGCCAATTTGGCGGCGCCCAGCCTCGAGCCTCGGTTAGAGATCAGCTGATGACAATTGCGTCGCGCGGAGTCGAGTCTCCGTCGAGATAGCAGACTCCTCGAGCGGATTCTTGTCTCGTCGGTGATCGCAACAGTCGTGACACGTGTCCGAAGCGAAATTAACAAATTACCGGATTGATGGCTGCTCCGAGAAGGTGAGACAGAGCAAGTTTTCCTTGGCAAGTTTGCGACACGTCCGCGAAGAAAGGAGGCTATTTTTGACACAGGCCTGGGTGTACTGGTGCGTTGCTGGTGTTATCGATTAACCTTCGGCAGCAGAGGGTTCAGAATTTTTCTTTCATCCTACTATAGGGTACTGTAACGTTTTCCAAGGCTCGATTGAAAACCGGGACACATTTTCGCGGAAAAATCTGTCGGCGACCTGGTACTAGGTTTTAGACTTGGGCATCGTCGCGGTCTTTGTAGAAAATAGGACGGGGCGAGATAGTGGAAGATTCTCATGGTATTTTTACAGTTGGCTGACGGAAGGAACGCGGGTTTGATTAATCATAGTGTAGCAGAATCCCTGACACGAATGTAGAGACAGGATACGCGTATTTTTGTTATTGGCCAAGGAGACAGTCAATGGAACGCGTCGAAACTGGTTAAAATAAACCGACAAGAAGCAATGGAAGACATTGGCATAGACGTAGACAAAGGATGTTCCATCAATGTCCATTGACGCGCGGTAAAAGCTGAACGAAATCCGAGCATCGTGTCTAACTGAAGGCTACTCTACTATAGGGGATATGGATTGGCAGAGGAAGATGTCAGGTTCTGAAATATATTTATTACTGGATGAAGTGAAATTCGAAATAAAATAGTATCAGCACTCATGATTGCACTGACTTTCGCGCTAGTGTTCTTCTATTCTTCTCTGTAATTATATCACTCCTCTTCTCTATTACTGCCTAGTCAGGTCCTCGTTCACACACGCTACACACTCGTACAACTAGTTCCAAAAATCTTACGTACTTTCCAATGTGATTTCACTCATTCGTCTTTCTCGCATAATCTAACATAAACACTCCGTCTGTTGAATTAGGAGCTTGGTAAAAATTAAAGCGTGGGAAAAATAAAACTCGTCGTATCGCAACAGAAGGGTTTATTTAATCGCAATTAAGGGCTTTATTTTAGAGATACTTGAGGGAGCATGGATTATGCACAGTTAGGATTGACTCGACTTTCCACTCTTTTGGAGGAAATTAATCCACGCGATTCGATTCGCGGGTAATTACTATGATATAGTAATTACATTGGTAATTACATTACTATATCATAGTATTATTATATTATTACTAATGATATTATTACTATATCATAGAAATTACATTACTACATTACTATATCATAGTAATTGCATTAGTACATTCCTATACCATAGTATTACTGTATTATTACTAATGCTATTATTGCTATATCATAATATTACTATATTATTACTAATGCTATTATTACTATATCATAGAAATTACATTACTACATTCCTATATCATAGGAATTACATTAACACATTGCTATATTATTATATCATAGTATTACTATATTATTACTATTACTATTGTTGCTATATCATAGTATTACTATACTATTACTATTGTTGCTATATCATAGTATTACTATATTATTATTAATGCTATTATTACTATATCATAGAAATTACATTACTATATTCCTATATCATAGTAATTACATTAGTACATTACTATATCATAGTAATTAGATTACTACATTACTATATCATAGTATTACTATATTATTACTAATGCTATTATCGTTGTATCATAGTATTACCATATTATTATTATTGCTATTATTACTATATTATAGAAATTACATTACAACGTTACTATATCATAGTATTAGTATATTATTACTATTACTATTATTACTATATGATATTATGAGAGTTCGTATCTCCGTTTCTGAGTAACGTGTTCCTCGCTGTCAACTTACGCGATTAACCGTGATAGATCAAACTGTCATGAAAATATTTCCAGGGATTGAAATATTGGATGAAAATATTTCAAAAATTAGGGTGCTTCACAAAATCGGACTTCGGTTCGTAACAATCGAAGATTTCAATTTTCGTCGCCGTATTTTATTTTCTGTTCGTCCCTAGCTCGAAGAATATTCTTACAGACTTCCCGTCCGTTCCCCGGAAAATCCCGCTTTCTCGAATTAATAATTTTTTTGCCAGATTTCCCGCAACTTTCCAATCCCCGTGGAATACGCGCATGCAAACTCGGCCGAGTTGCGAAGAAACGGGGAAAAAGGAAGGAACGGCGAAGTTATATCCCATAGAGCGGAATTGCAATGAAATTCTCAGGCCACGTACTTGCAAGATTTCCCGATTCCACGTGCGCCGCCTAAGTATGTACAGTGCATAAGGCGTGTCGGGGTAACACGGGGCGACGTTATATGCGCGTTAGAGTCGTTCTTATTTCTATTCTGCCTGGCAGCTTCTACAAATTCTGCAGCGGTTAGCTTCCTCCCTCGAGATCTCCATCGAATTCCTATGGACGCGCAACCCTCCCGAGTACCCCTATGCATCCCCGTTTATTCTCCATTATAATTCGAATAACGATACTCGCGTAAAGGGCTTTAACGTTTCGGGGGGCAAAATGTACCAATTTTTCTTCGAATTACTCCAATTTTTCTTCGACGAATTGCATAGGGGTACGTGTCGTGGATCACACGGTTCTAGAAAGATCAGTATCCACCGAGGGTGCTCCGCGACGCGTGCCCCAAATAAATAGAGATTATTTTTCACGGGTTTTGGAAGAATTAGGTGTGGCGACTTTGGAAGGTCCATAGCGTTCGATGGCCAGTCACAAATCCCGTAGGGGTACGTGTCATGGATCACACGGTTCTAGAAAGATCAGAACCCACCGAGGGTGCTTCACGACGCGTGCCCCAAATAAATAGAGATTATTTTTCACGGGTTTTGGAAGAATTAGGTGTGGCGACTTTGGAGGGTCCATAGCGTTCGATGACCTGTCACAAATCGCGTAGGGGTACGTGTCGTGGATCACACGGTTCTAGAAAGATCAGAACCCGATCGAGGGCGCTCTGCGACGCGTGCCCTAAATAAACGAAGAGTTTATTTTTCGCGAGTTTGGGAAAAATTAGGTGTGCCGACCTTGGAAGGTCCTCAGAGGGTTCGATGGCCAGTCACAAATCGCGCAGGGGTACGTATCTTGGATCACACGATGCTAGAAAGATCTGAACCCCATTGAGGGCGCTCCGCGACGCGTGCCCCTGTGAAAACAAAAGATCATCGGGCACTTAGAAATAAAAAGTAAGCTCCTGATGGTTAAGGTAGTCAATCCTCCCAAATTAGGCGTGTATTCCTGTCGGAACTGATACTCAAAATATTTTTAACGCTTTGTCTGCCAGGCAATTTTTATATGGTACAGGGGTCCATGATAAAATTTCCATTATTCTTACGATATAATGACGAAGTATTAAACAATATGGGGGGAAAAGTGAGGGGAAACAAATTATTAATGTATTCTATTCAAAGTTCTCTGTTTATTTACGTTGTTAATATATTCAAAAATTGATTAGGATAAAGGAAACATAAATTTACAAAATTAGTATCACCGGATACTGGTGACCACCGTGACCCCACTGAGGAGACAAACGCCGGTCACTGATTACGATCATGGCAGTCAAAGTGTTATACTATGGTGCTTGAGTCTTTCCTTCCATAATTTCTCTACATTTCTGATAACAATATCGAAATAAAATAAATATCGTGAATTTTAAAAATTGGTACCACCGCTCACTGATGATCACCATGGCAGTCAACGTGTTAAAATTAATTTTCTCCACTCTTTTGACTATTTCTACGAGCTTGAGAAGAATTAGGAGAATAAAATCACATTTTATTCCTACATTTTTCCAACTAAGACCATACCTATATCATTTTTATACCATTGAATCGTATTACGATACGGTTATATTATACCAAAGGATACGTTTCATATTTCATAACCAAAAAGAATCGAGCAAAACAGAATGTCCAGAATGGAAAATAGCAATGTACCTAATTTACCAAAAATTTCCCCCGAACCTATCAGTTTCCAAATATACATATATATATAAATTAAAAAAGGAAGGAAAAATTGGAAATGATTTGGAAATAATTCGACAACGAGAGACAACGTGTTTGAACGCGTGTTTCGAGTACAGCCCTCGCCTCGGTTAGAGGGATAAATTCGCGGAGCCGGGGGCTGAAATTGATATATAGATTATGGCGACTCGTTAATCCGCGAAATAGAGCATCGCGTCTAATAATAAAACGAAAATGGGCTGGACAGGCGAGGAGGGAGGGCGATAACGCGTAACAGGAACACGGATAACGCATAATCGGTTGCCGAGGACAAAAGCGAGGACGCGTGCATCGATCATTTTCCGAATTTCTATTAATCAGCCCTCCGATGGCGGACACTCGCGCGACGAGTAATTAACCGCCACTCCGCTAGTTTGGTAAATGGACAAAAGGCACGCGCGCGCTTAAATGATTCGGCGAATTGTTCCTGTTATCCTTGTTAATTATACGCGTCCTATTCGCAACGAACGGATACCCCGGCATGTGACATTCGCTTGCCGGTTATTCCAATTGTTGAAATGAAAAAATTAATTAACGTCGGAATTCTGTCCCGTTTTGCAACTCTATGATTCCGCTTCTCCGAATCTTTTCTAAATTGGAAAAGGATCCTTTCCCCTTTCTCTTTTTCCGTTTCTCATTCCTGCATTCCGATGTCTTCGAAAAGTGAAAAAGTGGATATACATCGTGGTATAACGAAGAGTTAATATTATTGGGATTAAAGATTGGAATAGGTAAATGTAGATTTTATGGACGTTTGAGTGAAAGAGGAATTAATCCTTGATGTAATTAGGTCGTTAATAAGTTAGCTTAGAAAAGTGGATGTAGAGGTGTCTGAGTAATTAAACGGATGACGAAGGACAATTGGTGAAGGAGGTTTAATTACAACTGAATGTGTGATTAGTTAGAGTATGGATGTTTGTGTATGAAAGTATGAGAGATTGTTAGGTTGTTGGTTAGCACTGGAGTATGGGACATGTGAGGTTGAGAGAGTGAGAGATTACTATACAGGAGTGTAGTAGTTGTAGCCAAAAATTTATTTATCGTTATAATTATGGGAAAAATGGGTCTAAGACAGCTCTGCATAGTTCGTTCCTCCTTTATGCTTCTTCAGTTTAGCACTGGAACTACCGAGCTTCATGGAATACCTAAACACAGCAGGCATAGATAATAGTAATTTTGGTAGTACATTGGAGATAAGTAAATACATTGATTATAGCTCTATCTTAATATGAGTTACTGGAAATTTATTTAAAAGCAGGTATATATTTCCAATAATTGCAAAAAGGAAAATTCTTGAGACCAGTCATTTTGACTGGGTTGATATAGGTTTTGTAGTCTGTCCAATGAGACGAGGTACCAAATGCAGCAACTGAAATGAGTGCGTGATCAGATTAAGGCTAATTTCACAGTACCCGGGCCCAATTATTACGTGGAACCTTTTTGAGAACAGTGGAACAGTGTGAATTCCAAATTATAATAAATTAGTAAATAAAACAAGTGAGAGAGGTACTGTTATTGAGCTAACCTCCTGATCCTAAGCTAAACCAGTAGCGTACCCCATAGTCGAGGGTCCTATCTTCCAGACGGAGTACCAATTATCGATCTTCGTGGAGAGATAGATAAATTATCCATTTCCACGATGAATTTCCATAGACCAGATTTTTCAGAATTGTATCATCCCATCAGCGACGTCGAGTAGTCTTTCTATAACCTGCTTAGATCAGTCTAATGTAAACGTGTTCCCTCAGTTCTCAGCTATTCCAAGGTGTCTTGTTATTACTCCATCAGCAACCTCGAGTAGCCTCTTTCTGTGACCTGCACAAGTCAGTCTAACGTCAACGTGTTCCCTCAGTTATGAACTGTTCCAGGGTGTTTTCTGATTACTCCATCAGCAACGTCGAATAGCCTCCTTCTGTGACCTACACAGGTCAGTCTAATGTAAACTTGTTCTCTCAGTTCTGAGCTGTTTCAGGGTGTCCTCCATCGTTAGGAAAAAACCGTGTCGTTCAAGGATTAGTGTAACAGCTGGGTCCCCCGGTCGTAGAAAGGGTTCCTCCCCTACATCAGCGAAAGTTGAGACGAAAGAATGGTTTAGGTGACAACAGGTTGATTTAATGGCAGGATCTGACACTAACGCTAGACAGAGGGGTAGCATCGAGTTCCTACCATAGTGAGATGATCGCAATTAGGTTCTACCGTAGCAAGGACGTGACAGAGGAGGTTATTCTTCCCCGTGACGATCAACTTCTCGAGACAGAGGAACGCGGCGAGTCGGATGATGGAGTAGACCTTCGACTTCTCTCTGCCCCGATTTATTACAGTTCGACAAATCGTTCGAAACTGTCCCACATAGTCCCGGTCCCAGAAGTATTCGTATATCGTCCTATTCGTCGACTCTAAGCGATTGCTATCTTTTTCCTTGTCAGTGGAGACACGTGACACGTGCATTAAACTTTCTTAAACGTGCTTAAAGTTTATAGAGTTTAAAGTGTAGCAGAAATTAGAATATTATATTGGGAATTAATTTGGAAATATTAAATAGGATATTATAGATTCTCGTTAACGAAGAGTTCTAAGTTCACGTGTTGAAGGACTGGCGATCGTTTCAAGTGAAAAATTGAAAGAATGCAAATACCTCTTTGACATCTTGAAAATCCTAATAATTCTAAAAATGTTCCCCAGAAGAAAACCGAATGCTCCTCGTTACAAGTGCCTCGTGATATATCCTGATACTGCTAAACGACTCTGTCATGTCTCCAAAGACAAATCTGACCAATTCCCTAACTTCCTAAAGATCCTAACTCTTTCAAGAACGTTCCCCATAACAAAACCAAATGCTTCTCGTTGCAAGTATGTTGTGATAAGTCCTAACACCACTAAAGTGTCTCCAACGACAAACCTGACCAATTCCCTAACCTCTGCCAAACTCTAACCCTTTCGCGAGTGTCCCTAAAGACAAACCTGACCAATTCCCTAGCCTCTGCCAAACCCTAACTCTTCCACACAGACAAAAGCAGACACTCGCAGTAGCGCACCCCCTAAAAGAATGACCCCGTGCCAATAACAACCTTCTAATCGGCCTGCAATCAGCCTTCCAGCTCGCAAGGGTCAATAAAACGCGTCGTGATCCCCGGAATTACCATAATCTCGTCCTTGCCGCCATACGCGAGCAAATAAACCCCGTGACTTCCAGCGTCTCCCGATCCACCGGCGCGTCTGGCCTAATAAAACGAAAATGCGCTCATAATCCTGTTATCAAGCCCCCACGACCAGGAACAATAGCTACGACGCGCGCTCACGCGTATTCATGGCTACTTATACGCGATTGTTCCCGGGCCGGGATACGCGCTCGCGACGTGCATTAATACCTGTGGATACCCGCATTCGAAACAAACGGTTAATGTATACACGATGAATAAAACATGGCCTGGTCCTCCGCCTACTCCGCCTCTCTCTCTCCTCGTTCCATATCGATTTTCCCAACCGACGGCCAAGTTTCGACGATTGTTTACCGGCGTACCGAGTGTACATCGTCGATGCGCTTTTGTCGCAAATAAATTACCGACCTGGCTGGCCTGTCCGCAGAATTTTACCGAGATCCAGGCTAAACTCGCGTATCGGCACCGGTTCCACGCTGTCTTATCGCTGTGCAGGGATCAGCCTCTCCGCTGACGATCTTCCTCTCTGCGGCTCTGGCTTCTGCCATGTCGTAAATTTTCCAGGGCTGGTTCGAACAATAGGACCACTTGGCTTCGCTGTTCCACGTGCCAAAAGTAGCTTTGCTACCCGTTCAATTTCGACCATGTAGAGCTGAATTGAACTCGGTCGTTTGGGTCCTATGACAGATTCTAGACTCTGGACTTGAAATGCAGAGTTGCATTAGGATTTGGAAAGGTGCAGGTTGTTCCGTGTAACGAGTAGCCTTCCTGGGATGCCTTCCTGTTATACATTTTTGTAATTACACCACTATTTTCTTTTTTATCCTTTTTTCTATCCCTGTCTTCTTGGACTGTCAAGTTATTGATAACGAGACTCGGCAAGGAGTGGGAAAGAAAGGGGATTCGTTCCTCCTCTGCCAAGCTTGTCACCTCTGCAACCGAGGAATGCTCGTATTAATCGTGCGTTTCGAGAAACGGCAAGATTAATTACGCGTTCGCCAATTGCGTTGAAACGTAAACGGAGATTTCGCGTAGGCGCCTTTGTTCCGCGACGCACGTCAGTTTCGCTAATTTCGTCGTCCCTCGTGTCGAGCAGCGCTACGCAGTTAATTAACAGACATCTGAAATAAAACAGACAATGGATCTTTCCATCGTTCATGCGATTTTCTGCGCAACAAGAGATACGTGACCTGGTCCGGGTTAGTCTCTGTTGCACGGGGTCTAGAATCGCGATCGGAGTGCACCATCTTTTCTGATATCGAAAGAATTCTAAAAGCTTCCAGATTCACTCCCAAACATTCACAGATCGAGAGCAATAAGTTGATAGCAGGTTACGCGAATGAATACGTCGAGTGTCGTCGAATGACGTATCGTAAACTTGTCAGGTGGACCTAGGAGCTGTCATAGTGTGTAGCGACAACGTCTGGTCGAATAGGGTGGTCCTTTCGAGTCGAGGGTTTCTTTGCATCGTAGTTCAGTGTTTACTAGGTCTGCTTTTCGCGAATCTAGCTGTTACTACACGGTATTTCAATTATAAATTCAATTTTATACATTCCCCTCTTCTCTATGAACGCTGGGGGGTCTCTAGGGTAACTAAAGTGACAAGTTCTAGGTTTCCAAACGAGACAGGTAACTTAAATTTATGTTACTAGCTCAGGAATTAACTGTATTTAGTAGAACATAGGGAAAATTATTTAAAAATCCCAAAATGGCGAGTAAAATGTGATTAAAGGTGACGAATTCTTACGTCGAATCTGTATGACACGATCTAGGTAACATTGGTCGAATTTGGAAGGTGGTAGGGTGGTCAAGGGCCATTAATGCACATATACTGCTATTTTAAGGGTGGTATCACGATACGTAGGTGGAGATTTACGTGATTGAAAATCTTCATCCACTTTGCTGCTTTCTGGTCATCGAGTGGTTCGAGCTGTCAAGGCAGCGGGATAAAACGTGTGTCTTCAGTAAGAGGGAAGACGCGTAAATACCCAGAGGCACTGTATACACGATATTAACGCACACGTGAACACAGGCCATGCAAAATGAACGGCACGACCGGGATCACCGCGTTAGGTCGCAGAGCAAGTCGCAGTGGCGAAATTCGAGCGCTCCATCGCGAGGAATTTAATTCATGGCGCGTTATAAATCGCGGAGCACCGGAACCACGGGGAATAGAGACGAGAGACAGGAAAGATGGCCGGATAAATAACGTCGCGGCGCTGGCGTTTTCGACGTCGTGCTGAAATCGCTCAACCGGGCCCGCGGAAAAAGGTAAAATTTCCCGGTGAAATAAAGTGGATTGCTGCATCTACGGAAGTGCTTCCGATTCGCGAATTTGTCCGCGATTTTCGCCGCGATAATTTCGATCCTTTGTCTCCGCGACCGTGTTTGCCTTTAATTTCTCGTGGTTCGACGAACGAATTTGTGGAACCGTTCTTGCGCCACGTTTGCGACGGACAAATATTAACCCTGGATCGGTAGCGTTGGTCGTGGTTGATCCACGAGAGCTCCAGCCAAGTTACTCCATTGACGAGTGCCTCTGTCTCGCGTTCCCTGTGTCACGAGATTTATTGCGCGAGGTACAAATTAATTTGGAACGTGTCGGAGACGTGTAACGAAGATAACAGATGTTACCTGTTCAGAAGAGACCTGTTCTTGTCAGTAGACCGTTCCGATTGACTTCTGAGCTCCATTTTGTAGGATTTCTTACTAGATTAATCTCCTGCAAACCTAGATTTGCGCGTCTAATGAAGAACAACTCTTTTTTACTAACAAATTAAAATATTGCACTAAGTTCCTCACAATTCTAACTCTCAAGCGCACGATCCTCTATTCACTATGTCTCGACTACACACAATCTGCCTCACCCGCGCTCTTGCACCCTTATTTAAAATCAAAACTCTCTCTTTTCGTACACAGGCTTTCTTTCTCAATCACTCGACCCAGTCATTAGGTCCAAAGATGGCAAACGATTTAAAACCAAAAGTTAACACATTGAGCGCCAGCCTCATTCGCTTGTTTCC
>NW_016908280.1:241256-253436 GCF_001483705.2 Eufriesea mexicana | reverse complement strand
ATATATATAGCCATTGCAATGTTATAGAATCTGACTGGAAAATTCAATTTTATTGACACCCTACCTCTACAATATTTATATCTGTTTCTAATGTCATATTTAAAATATTCAAAGGAAAATCACGTTCTCTGTCTTCTCTGTTGCAGTGCGTATTGTACCTGTGGGCGCTCAAGGTGTGCTACCCAAACAAACTATTTCTCCTCAGAGGTAACCACGAGTGCCGTCATCTCACGGAATACTTCACATTTAAGCAAGAATGTAAGTAGTCTCTCTTTCTTTCTCTTTCTTTCTCTTCCTCTTTTTCTCGCAGAGCGTTCTCGAACGTTACTCACCGATATTTCTCCCCCGTTCGATAATTTTCGACCTTCGTTCCCGAGCTTTCCGCACTTCGAGATCGGAGAGATACGTCGACACGATTTGTCGCATTTTCCATTGGGACCGAGGATTGTTCAATTTTTCGATAACTTTTGACGGGACTCGATGGACCTCGATTTTCGACGAATTTTTCACCCACGGCTCCATTTCCCCGATGTTCTCGCGTTGAAATTTCTATGAAATCGCAAGCCAATACACGGCTACCCGTCGAGATAAAAATCAGCCTTCGGAGCACAAAGAATTCCGTCTGCCATTCGGTTCCGGTTTCCCGTGCTTCCCTTTTGTCCGGAATCCCGCATTCTTTATTACGATGCTCGGCTAAACCGATTTCCCATCCACAAACGGATCTCCTTTTATTACGATACAGGAAAAGAGGATTTAAATATCGTCTATTATTTCCAGTTTACCTCTTTGAAATTACCTTCGAAGCGCCGCCATCTTCAGCCTCTAAATAACCTTCTGGCTACTTTCCTCAATTTCTTCCTTATTTTTCTACCAGTACAACATCTCCGCCTCTTTGTCGCCATCTTCTCTCCAAACGAATATTTATAATCCGCGAATAAACGAATTTACAAGCCCCGTTTCTTCCGTTTAGCCTCCATCAGCCTGTCGTCCCATCGTCCTGTTTCTCTGAACGCCGAAAGTCAGTAGCCTCCATTTTCCCGATAGCCACGGATCGGACACAAACCGTGTAATTGTTTACGATTCGACGGAGCCATCGCTGGATCCGTTTAGAATCGCAGGCCCATTTGTCCAGAGTCAAAGAGGAAGCCCGGAAAGCACTCCTCCGTGCAATTCCGTGATCCCCCAGTGGGTACCGCGTGCAATCAACGATATCTCGAGGCTCTCTGCGTGGCGCAGCTGAGGCAGCCCGCGGAAAACCGTATCGATCCTGGAAAATTGTCCGATACTGGGTCAAGCCACGTGTATTTACGAGGCTCGCGTTAACCCGCCACCGTGTTACGCTCGCGATTTTAACCGTGTCGAACGCGAACCAGGTTAAGGTCAAAGGCCCAATGGATTGTCTCTGGATGACAATGAAACTGGATGACTTGGACTCGAGTAATTTCATTATCGCGCGAGGAGTACACTGGGAGAATCGATGCACAGGTGTACGTGTCAGTTGGTCCGGGTTAGAGAGGCTTCGGGTGACCTAGGCTGCTTAATCGCCTGCTTAATGGGGTACTTGATGATGTATTTAATGGTAATGGCTAGTTAATGATGGAAGCTTGTGAAAGTCTAGAATGTGTTCCGCAAATGACCATGCGAGGAGTTGGCAGGGAAGATCGTCATCAATTTGGTCTGTCGATATCTGGTAGACGCGATGTCGAGGAGGCACGAGTGACTAGGTCCATGACGAGATTGGTAATTAGTCACTCCGAGGGGAAAGAAGGGTCGTGTAAGCACTGTGTATATAGGGTAGAGTGTTAATGTATTCAAAAATTTTTTGAAGATTCCGGATCTATGTCTGCCTGTTCGTCTTCTTCGTCAGACGATGCGACAGGGTCCTATTCGTAGACGTGACACTGCAAGTCGATAGCGATAATTGGCGTGATGTGTCTTCACTATTGCGTCAGAGAAGATGAACCTTGGTATTATGGTCTATCAGGCCCAGTTTCTTTCATCTTGACATCAAAGCAGTTATAGATATTTGACGAGGTATAGTCATATTGGCAGCAACGCAGTTATAGATGTTTGACGAGGTACAGTCTAATTGGTAGCAACGCAGTTATAGATATTTAACGAGATAAGATATTTGACAAGCTATAGCTCTATTGGCAGCAACGCAGTTATAGATATTTGACGAGGTATAGTCTAATTGGCAGCAACGCAATTATAGATATTTAACGAGATATGATATTTGACAGAGTATAGCTCTATTGGCAACAACGCAATTATAGATATTTGACGAGATAAGATATTTGATAGAGTATAGACCTATTGCCAGCAACGCGGTGCAAGCTCGAGTTTTAGCTGGATATTAGAGAGTTAGTACATCCCAAGAGTCTGCCAAAACTCTCTTCTGTTGCGCCTCGAGTGCACCTCGCTTGTAATTCACTCCCTTTAAACCTGACAGGGAAAGACGAAAGCAGAAACGTCCACACCGATGGTTCAATAGCCGAATTCGTTCCGCTAATTCTCGAAATGTCAGCGTTGAGAATAGCAAGTGTTCTACTCGAATGTTACTTGCTCGCTTGTTACTGGACAAGTTTAGACATGTCACTGTCACTTAGCCGCGATGTTTACTTTGGACGGAGCGCAGACGAACCTTAGGTGAGTCATCAGAGATGTACACCCAAAGTGTACATCTAAATTCCTCTTTATCTTCGTCATCCTCGCCGACCCGAGTGTCCCATCTCGGCCACAGAGGAGACCACACCCGACGGCCTCCGCTAAGAGGACAAAGCGCAATTGACGCGAACGAACGCGTGGAACACACAGGGACAGACGAATATAATAATCAAGACGTTCGTTCCCCGGCCCCGTTAATTACACACCGCCCGTAACATCTCCGACACGCTCGTGCACGCTTCTCCTGCTCAGCTCGGCCTCCTTTCCCGCTCACGCTTCTCTCGTTGTATTAACGAGCAGATCGAGTTCCGTCCCCTTGACTTTCTTTTGATGCCAGTCAGACATCGCGCTGAGACACTCCAGAAAGCTCATTTGCGAGCTTTTGACCCGAATAAATAAGTCAAGAACGAAACGATTGCGAGTTCCGTCGCGGCATGGACGAACGAGCCTGCCCTGTCGGCGCACCCGCGACTCCGTTGGCAAAGAGGAACCGGAACGAGGTTGCCGGAGTGCTTCCGGGATAGATCAGTACGAATCAGAGGATTACGACGTCGCTGGAGGAAGGAGGCACGTCGTTTCCAAGATCCGATATGACTTCGGGCTCTGATCGCGCATCCACGATCAGCTACGAACAAACGACTTCCCGCTGGAAACTTATTCGTATATTTTTATTTTACGAATATCGCTGTTTTAAGCACGTTCAAACTTTGGTACTTATTGACATATCCATTTCGGAAATTTTGTATCGAAGGAATATCGTGAGTATCGATGAACGAAAGCACTATTTCGAGTTACGGTAAGCTTTATTATGCGACGGAGACTAGTACACGGGACGCGATGTCTGTCCCCCACTCTCATCGCCTTTACCAGGGCCCAGTCCAAATGTTCGTGGTCCGCGAATCATGGGGGAAAGTCCTAAAGACATTATGGCGACATCATTCTTATCCTTGCCTGCTTGAAGTAGGTCGAGAACTCTCAGTTTCCTATATATAGTTTCCAAACCTTCCAAGAGTATCCATGTCTGAGACAGGGCCTGCTAGGTAGCCTTACTGATGGGCCCACTAGTGGGCCCAGGACGAAACGCATCCCTTCCTTTTCCTTTCGTCCCTTCTAGCACCACCGCCATATCGAGGATACCTGCGACCAATCCGATCACATCAATGGTAGAGTGGGCCCCCCGCAACGTAAACCAGGCCCCCATTGACTGTGGGCTCCTCGATGCCACTAAGAGTGAAAACAATATATTGGCTTTCTTCTTGCGTTCCTAACTTTATAAATTTTATCACGGTTTATTCGTTATCGTGTTCCCATTGACTTTGGGACCTCTAATTGGGGCCCACATCGATGGACTCCTACAGTATATAAATTTTATCACGGTTTATTCCTTATCGTGTTAGGTTAATCTAAATTGTTCATTATTTTCTGTCCTTAATAATATATTTGACGAGATATAGTTCGATTGACAGGTCTCTGCTCTGTCAATGCGAAATTATGAAAATGGCGCCCGATTTTCGAGCCTAAATTACTATACCTACTATCCAGCTTAGAACACGAAGGAAACGGTACCTATTTGATAATTTCAACGATCCTAAAATTCTTCCCGCGATCGATAATAGCGTTCGATGACTCTTGAAAAAGTTGAGGACCAACATGTTAGATCTTGGAGTGGACAAACGGACTGCCGAAGCGTCGTTGCGGAGAAAATGGAGGTCATCGAGTTCAGCCATGGAGTTGAGCCATCGACTTCTAGGACTTGACGAACAAGAAGGATTTCCTGTCAATAAAACGACCCCTCTAGGCTCCCCCTGACGGGCATCCCGAAGATTTGTCGACGTGGCAGCCGGACAGATTGTTGCTCGTGGCTGTCACTCGAGATCTCCCGCGTGGATCTCGAGAGTTTGCTCGAGAACCGGGTCCTTGGACGTGCAATCGACTCGTTTGCGACTGCGGAGGTTAGGATGGCGGAGAACATGAGAAGGAATAAGAGGGTGAAGTTTAGAGGAAGAACCGAGCGGCCGGAAGTCGGTTAGTGGGTTTAGGAAGTTGAGGAGGTCGGGGAGACACTTGGAAGTTTGTAACGGATGGTTCTTTTAATGGAGGTCTTAGGTTCGATTGTTTTAGTTGCTTAGAATGCTTGTTTTAGAAAGTAAATAGCAGCCAAGGTAAAGAGAACTGTTGTGCGAGAGAGAATGGGAGGCTGTCGCTGTAGAATGGTTTATTAGCAGAATTTAAGGCTATTCCGAGGTTTCATTAGACCCCAGACTAATCTTTAGACTTTTCGCTAAACGTAGATCAAACTTTAATTTAAATTTTAATTGCGTTTGGTTTGATTTTAAATTAGATAAATCTGTCGAAACTTTATTTTCTTCGTCAGCTGGTTACTAAACGTGCAGTTTTATAATTATTATTAATATATTCAAAATATTTATGCAGTTGGTCGAATGTCGATAAGAAGAGTTTATTATTTATTTATTTTATTTATTTATTTATTTATTTATACGGGATTATCCTATTAGAAAAATTGTAAGAAAATTATGACACGGTATAAAACGGTATAAAATTAATGGTAACAAAGAAAAATACAAATAAAAAAGAAAATAAAAAATATACAAATATGTAAACGGATGAGATGTATATACAGGTAACCCTTCTATAACACGGTAGATAGGTTCCTAGAAAATTCCGTATTTTGTGAAAC
Source organism: Eufriesea mexicana (assembly GCF_001483705.2). NCBI lineage: Eukaryota > Metazoa > Arthropoda > Insecta > Hymenoptera > Apidae > Eufriesea > Eufriesea mexicana. The sequence goes on along the minus strand of NW_016908280.1, from coordinate 248,071 downwards.
CGTGTATGAGATCCAGAGCCAGTACAAAAAGGGGGGTTACGTTATAAACTAAAACAAATTTTAATCAAATTTTACTACAAACAATTTTTTTTTTAATTCTACATAAACAACTTAATTTTTATTAGAAATATAAATGTATGTGCAACACAAAACAAAAAAGAAACAAAAATATTATTTTAATTCAACGCAACTTTAATTTAATAAATTTCTTCATCGTCACTGCTCATATAGAAGTACAGTGTTATACAAAGATTTTTGCAATTTTTTCTTCTTGCGTTCCTAACTTTATAAATTTTATCACGGTTTATTCGTTATCGTGTTCCCATTGACTTTGGGACCTCTAATTGGGGCCCACATCGATGGACTCCTACAGTATATAAATTTTATCACGGTTTATTCCTTATCGTGTTAGGTTAATCTAAATTGTTCATTATTTTCTGTCCTTAATAATATATTTGACGAGATATAGTTCGATTGACAGGTCTCTGCTCTGTCAATGCGAAATTATGAAAATGGCGCCCGATTTTCGAGCCTAAATTACTATACCTACTATCCAGCTTAGAACACGAAGGAAACGGTACCTATTTGATAATTTCAACGATCCTAAAATTCTTCCCGCGATCGATAATAGCGTTCGATGACTCTTGAAAAAGTTGAGGACCAACATGTTAGATCTTGGAGTGGACAAACGGACTGCCGAAGCGTCGTTGCGGAGAAAATGGAGGTCATCGAGTTCAGCCATGGAGTTGAGCCATCGACTTCTAGGACTTGACGAACAAGAAGGATTTCCTGTCAATAAAACGACCCCTCTAGGCTCCCCCTGACGGGCATCCCGAAGATTTGTCGACGTGGCAGCCGGACAGATTGTTGCTCGTGGCTGTCACTCGAGATCTCCCGCGTGGATCTCGAGAGTTTGCTCGAGAACCGGGTCCTTGGACGTGCAATCGACTCGTTTGCGACTGCGGAGGTTAGGATGGCGGAGAACATGAGAAGGAATAAGAGGGTGAAGTTTAGAGGAAGAACCGAGCGGCCGGAAGTCGGTTAGTGGGTTTAGGAAGTTGAGGAGGTCGGGGAGACACTTGGAAGTTTGTAACGGATGGTTCTTTTAATGGAGGTCTTAGGTTCGATTGTTTTAGTTGCTTAGAATGCTTGTTTTAGAAAGTAAATAGCAGCCAAGGTAAAGAGAACTGTTGTGCGAGAGAGAATGGGAGGCTGTCGCTGTAGAATGGTTTATTAGCAGAATTTAAGGCTATTCCGAGGTTTCATTAGACCCCAGACTAATCTTTAGACTTTTCGCTAAACGTAGATCAAACTTTAATTTAAATTTTAATTGCGTTTGGTTTGATTTTAAATTAGATAAATCTGTCGAAACTTTATTTTCTTCGTCAGCTGGTTACTAAACGTGCAGTTTTATAATTATTATTAATATATTCAAAATATTTATGCAGTTGGTCGAATGTCGATAAGAAGAGTTTATTATTTATTTATTTTATTTATTTATTTATTTATTTATACGGGATTATCCTATTAGAAAAATTGTAAGAAAATTATGACACGGTATAAAACGGTATAAAATTAATGGTAACAAAGAAAAATACAAATAAAAAAGAAAATAAAAAATATACAAATATGTAAACGGATGAGATGTATATACAGGTAACCCTTCTATAACACGGTAGATAGGTTCCTAGAAAATTCCGTATTTTGTGAAACCGTGTATGAGATCCAGAGCCAGTACAAAAAGGGGGGTTACGTTATAAACTAAAACAAATTTTAATCAAATTTTACTACAAACAATTTTTTTTTTAATTCTACATAAACAACTTAATTTTTATTAGAAATATAAATGTATGTGCAACACAAAACAAAAAAGAAACAAAAATATTATTTTAATTCAACGCAACTTTAATTTAATAAATTTCTTCATCGTCACTGCTCATATAGAAGTACAGTGTTATACAAAGATTTTTGCAATTTTCTTATCGTGTTAGAGCGAAATCGTATTGTAGGAGGGTTATCGCAATTTATGAATCGTGTTATAGTGAAACCGTGTTGTAGGATGCCACGTTGTAGAAGGGCTACCTGTATTGATATATACATTATATATACATGATTGATATACACATATAGATGTATGTATATAAGAAAAAAATTTTTTTACAGAGTAGCTGTTAATTATGTTCGATACTTTAAACTGTCCGAAGCTAAAAATACGTGACACGCGAAATTTTTCTTTACAACCACAGAAATGTCGCAATTATTTAACGTTAGGGGTCGTATCGCGTTATCCAATATAAAATGGCGTAATTCGATTTTCCCTCTCGAGGCAAGAGAAAGCGTTACACGAACGCAGAAACGAGATAAAGAATAAGAAAGAGCAGAGAGTACGAAACACTTAATCCAAGAAGCTCGAGAAAAGAACGAACCCTTTCTGCTGCTCGAAGCGCTAAGTTTTCCCTCCTTTACTTCCTTTACTTTTCACTCGGGGCAACGAAAATTCCTCGATAGTGGGATTTATTGTTCTCCGTGGACAGAGGGTGGCCACGTACTCGGTGGATGGAACCCCGGATCCGTCCTTCCTTTTACGACGTCTCCACGCACGTGCACAGGGAAACCTGCGCGAGGTCTCCCAGACCCATCTCGTCTACCTCGCAGCCCACCTCCATTGCTCTCCAGAGCCTTTTCTCCCCTTTGTAACCCTGTCTTCCCTATCCTTCCGCCTCCTGCAAGTGTCCCGTGCCTTTTGTGGCCGTCAGCCGACAAAAGTCCACGTATGGTCATTAAAAAGGTGTCAGCCAGCGCGGAGGACTCAGCCACGACTCTGTCCGCCATCTTGGGTAATTGACGAAGAGCGCGAGACTCCCTTTGAGCGCGAGTTTCTCGTCCCCTTTTTTATTCGATTGTGTAAAGAGAGACGCTCTTGTTGGTCTTGGGAACGGTGTAGATAATGTTTGAGTGCCTACGAAACGGTCGTTCCCTTAATAGCGACGATAATCGGTCGTCAAGTCACCCTCGAGTCGAATCTTGCGGGTGGAAGGTGTTGGGTCCGAGTGTCTTTTAACGCGCTCGTTTGATGAAGTATCTGATAGAATTGTAGTGGATTTTCTGGGCTCTCCGTGGTAGCTAAGTCCTTGGAATCTTATCTTTTCGTCTTCGCTGACGAATTTTGAACTGGGAATTCAGAAAATCGGAATTTTGCTATATTCTGTTACAATTCTAAGTCCCTCTTAGTAACCGAGAACCGGAAGTCCATTGAAAAAATATTATCTACCTCTTTTATTCGTATGAAAATTAAATAGAGGCTCTAGAACACGATCTTCCTGTCGTAAAATTGGGAAAATCCAAATTTGAGGATCCTCTATTTTAATTCTAGCTGCCTCTAGCTTCCTCTAAACGAGCTGCCTCTAGCTCCCTCTAGTTCCTTCTAGCTTCCTTCTAGCTTCCTCTAGCTCCGTCTAGTTCCTTCTAGCTTCCTCTAGCTCCCTCTAAGCGAGCTCCCTCTAGCTTCCTCTAGCCCCCTCCAAGTGAGCTGCCCCTATTTCTCTCTAAGCGAGCAGTCTCTAGCTGCTTCTAGCTCCCTCTAACTTCCTCTAGCTCTCTCTAACTTCCTCTAGCTCTCTCTAACTTCCTCTAGCTCCCTCTAACTTCCTCTAGCTCCCTCTAACTTCCTCTAGCTTCCTCTAGCCCCCTCTAAGTGAGCTGCCCCTATTTCTCTCTAAGCGAGCAGTCTCTAGCTGCCTCTAGCTGCCTCTAGCTCCCTCTAACTTCCTCTAGCTCCCTCTAACTTCCTCTAGCTCCCTCTAACTTCCTCTAGCTCCCTCTAGCTCCCACTACCTTTCTCTATCTCCCTCTAGCTCCCTCTAAAAAAAATTAGTTCCACAAGAATAGAATTTTAAAGAATTTAAAAATATAAGAAATACATCGTGTAAAATGTATTGCAGAAATTATACCGTGTGAAAAATGTATTGCAGAAATTATACCGTGTGAAAAATTATTTCTTTCACCTCCTATCTCTCGTCCTCTCGGCCATCCACGTCGAACTAGACGATCTTCCTCAAGGATCCCTCGTTCCATTCACGACGACACGGCGAACGACAGCCAGTCAATTTCGAAAAGCAACTTTTCCTCGCGCCCTTTTTACCCCTCCCTCCTCCCCCCGTTCCGCGGCCCCGGTACTCGCGTTTACCCGTGGACACAAAGAGCATCCAGCTCGCAGACGAGGAAACTGCGGAATAAAAAAAAAGCTCGGGGAGACAATGGAGCGTATCGAATCGCGTTTTAGCGGCTCGTGAATCGCGAGCTGATCGTGCAATAACGACGCGTGTCCCGCTTTTGTGCTTTCAGGTAAAATAAAATACTCGGAGAGGGTGTACGACGCTTGCATGGAGGCGTTCGACTGTCTGCCGCTGGCGGCCCTCATGAACCGACAGTTCCTCTGCGTGCACGGCGGCCTCTCGCCGGAAATTCACTATCTAGGAGACATACGCAAAGTGAGTAGAACGTTCATTGAGATATCCTTATTGGGGCAACGGGAGAGGTCCCTTTGGCGGTTGTGTCGTGTAAACCTGCTGGATTAATTGACTCGGTAAAACGAAAAACTGGGAATTTATTTAAAATACGAGAAATAGTTAGAAATAGCGTCAATTCGGGATTTCGGTGGGACAATTTGTGAAAATTTTATGCTTAATTTACATAAAAATTGATCTGGTAGGTGAACGAAAGGAGTTAGAATATTTGCGAATTGGAATAGATATTGGAGAATTAATTGTACGTATATTGGGAGAAAAATGGGAGATTAAAATTTCATAATATCGATCGTGCAATTATTATAGTAGGCTTGGTGGTGGAAGATGAAGTTAATCGTTTTGAATTTAATTTAATTTTTGAATTTGAATTTAATTTAATTTAAAGTGAAATTCGTTCAACTATGATCCACTTTCTGCCAATTATACGTGGGCAATTGTGGACCAGGCTTTTGGAAATCTTTTGGAAAGCCTTTGGAAATATATTCGAGGCTTCTAGCCTTTAGATTTTTCCGCGATTATCGACGATTCGTTGACCGATTCCGAAACTTTCGGTTTGGACGAGGCAGGCTCCGATCGATTGTCGAATTTTCGTAAACGACGAAATCGCCTGTCAACGGAACAGTGCTGGTGTTATTGGAGCCTGGCTGAGTATCGGAGTACCGGAAACACGGCAGGGAACCGATGTGCTGCCACCTGCTGTATCGATCGTTCACCTAAGCCATATCCACCTTGACGCAGCGAGCACGCACCGGTGCTACACGTACACGCACCCTTCGCTTTTCGAATCACCAGGGAAAATTAGGGAAAATATATTAAACTTGGAAAATTCTGTAATCCCTTTTCGTATAATTTTTACATTTTCTCGTGATCAGTGAAAAATTCTGAAAATAATGCAGAGTTTCAATCAATTTATCGTAGAAATTTCGGGTTTGCAATAGTCTCCTCGGGTTAGTGGAATTCTAGGGTTTTAGTGAGAAATCTGTGGTTACAGGAATTCTAGTGATTCGACGAGAATCTAGTGACTCCGAGCTGGTAGAACATCCAGCGTTTTAATAAGAACTCTAGGATGATTGGAATTCTAGTTACCTTGTAAGAAATCTAGGTTTAAAGTCTAAGGTTTTAATAGAAATTTAAAATCTAGGGAAATTCTAGTGGGTTAATTAGAAATGTATTCTTATCGGTTGTATTCTTGGATTTGTATTCAGAAATCTGGGATCGGAAGAATTCTAGTACCTTAATGGGAAATCTAGACATATCGGAATTCTAGGGTTTTAATAAGAAATCCAGGCACGTAGAAATTCTAGGGATTTAATGAGAAATCTGGGGCCACAGGAATTCCAATGGCTCCGATAAGAAACCCGCGATGAAAAGAATTCTTGGGTTATAAGAATTCGGAATAGTTTCTTCGATAAATAGCCTAGATCGCTATGATCATAAAAGAATTAAATCTTCACAGACAAATTGATCGTGGTTGGACATACCTGCCTCTATTTGCGATCATTTCATTTCCATTAAATCCAGAAACTATTCGTCGGTAACATGTATACGGGATTTTATCGCCACGCAGCCATTGCTCGTTTCTGTAGCCTCGACAGTGGCGTAGCTACGCGTAATCCAAGCACCATATGTAATGGGACTGACATATAACAATCTACAAAAAAGAGAAAAATATAATTTTACTATAAGATTTCGAAAAATTAAGAAAGTTCAAAGAGAGCGTTGATAATTCATAGAAGATAAGAAATATCCTAAACTCTGCGCGTAGCTCTTAGCTTGGTATCGTTCCCAAAAGTAATTTTTTGGAGAACGATACCAATTACCAGGTCTCACCACGTGGAGGTGACTACGCATCGGGACCCAGACATGCGCCCTAGTGGCGCAGCCTACTGGCGCTATCCGTATCAAAGGTAACCTAATCTAACTTGGAGCGAATTAAGTTAAAATGACTCTACTGACACTTTATTATATTTCGTGTCTTACAAAAGGGATTTCGGTTCGGTATACTGAAACTCTACTGTCGCAACGCTAAGATATTTTCAAGTTCCCATAACAATAGGGAATGAAATATCAAACACGCGAGCTAATAGAAAATCGCGACGCGCCCGAACGAGTTCGCGATTATTCGAAAGACCGACTAGCCTAGGCGATGTACTCCCGTGTACAGAGATAACTTCATACCTCGGCACCCTCCCGATCGGGCCTAGCTCAATTCCAGTCACTGTCGCACTCGCCAAGACTTACACGTGGACCAAGGATAGTCCCTGAACCAATGAAACTTCTAGTGTCAAC
>NW_016908280.1:236647-240729 GCF_001483705.2 Eufriesea mexicana | reverse complement strand
ACGGTGAGATATAAACATACCAACGAGGAAGCGCTCGAGTATTATACGAAATACTCGAACGCTCTAACGAAAACAAATCGAACGGAAGTCGTAAAATTTGTGAAAGGAAAGATTTAGCCAACGATGAGACATAAATAAACCAACGACGAAGCATTCGAATATTGTACGAAATACTCGAATGCTGAATCAAAGAGACAAGTAGAATGAAAGAAATAAAATCTGGAAGAAGAAAAATAATTAGAACCTGAAAGAAAAGATAATTAGTATCTGAAAGAAGAAATTATCGTTAAATTATTTAAGAGAGTGGACAATAGCCACTGAATAGCCATGGATCCAGCCAACGATGATATACAAATAAACATATATAATATCATTCGAATATTGTACGAAATACTCGAATGCTGAATCAAAGAGACAAGTAGAATGAAAGAAATAAAATCTGGAAGAAGAAAAATAATTAGAACCTGAAAGAAAAGATAATTAGTATCTGAAAGAAGAAATTATCGTTAAATTATTTAAGAGAGTGGACAATGGCCACTGAATAGCCATTGATATAACCAACGATGATATACAAGTAAACCAACGACGAAGCATTCGTATATTGTACAAAGTACTCGAATGCACAAGCAATGAAATCTAGAATAAATGAAATAGAATCTGAAAGATAATTAAAACCTGAAACAAAAAGAAAGAATATTAACGCGGACCTTCCGAAGTTGAAGTGTTGAAACGACAACTGGCTTGAGCCTTCACGCGGGCCCCTTATATAGCGGCGTCCGGCCGAAGATCGGCGAAAATTTCCGAACTTTACCGATTCCTTTAAAAGTTACTTTTTCGCTGTAATAACTAATAATTTATTAACTTTTTTGACTTTTATCGTTAATATACTTTGCAAACTATTTGTTATCAACAATTTTAATTTGTTATTAGCAATAAATTTAATGATTTATTAACTTTTTGTAAGTTATGGATACATTTTAACACGAATATGTTCTTTGTTTATGTAGGACCTAATAATTTATTAACTTTTTTGACTTTTATCGTTAATATACGTTGTAAAATATTCGTTATTATCAATTTTAATTTGTTATTATCAATAAGTGAAGAAATTTATCAGCTTTATGCAAATTTTGCACAAATACGTTATATATACTAGTAATAACCTATAATTTAGTAATTTTTCCACTTGTACTATAAATTTTCGTTGTGAACAATTTGTTATTAACAATAAGTGTATTAATTAATAAATCTTTTCCAAGTTATAGGCACATTTTAACATTAGTTTGATACTTGTCAAGTAATAACCGAAAATTTATTAATATTTTTGAGTTTTATCTTTAATATACGTTACAGAGAATTTGTTACTAGCAATATTAATTTGATATTAACAACAAGTGTAACAATTTATCAAATTTCTGCAAATTATAGATTGTAAATTATAGGCACTTTAACACATAGATGTTATATGTAATAGTAATAGTCAATAGTGTAGTAATTTTTTCACATGTTTTATAAATGTACATTGTGAGCAATTTTTTATTAGGAATAAATGTAATAATTTATAATCCTTTTGCAAATTGTAGGTATATTTTAACATTAGTACGTTATAGATTCAAGTAATGACCAATAATTTATTAATTTTTTACTTTTATTATAAATTCACGCTATGCACAATTTATTATTCACGATATTAATTTGTTATTAATAATGAAATTTGTACATTATACTTACCTTGCAGTACTTACCTTAAACACTTACCTTGATTTATCTCGATTTATGTATTAATTCTATAGATATTGCCCGCTCTTTATTTTCATAGTTCAAAGAGAACATTGAAAATTTACAAGAGATAGGAAATATCTTAAACTTTGTGCGTAGCTCTTAGCTTGGTATCGTTTCCCAAAGATGTTTCTTTGGAAAACGATACCAATTACCAGGTCTCACCACGAGGAGGTGGCTACGCATCGAGACCCGGACATGCACCCTAGTGGCGCATCCTACTGGCACTATCTGTATCAAAGGTACGCTAATCTAACTTGGAGCGAAAGAAGTTAAAGCGAATCTACTGACACTTTATTATATTTCGTGTCTTACAAAAGGGTTTTCGATACGGTATACTAAAATTTATTACTCTACTATCGCAATGCTAAGACTCTAATATTTCTAAGTTCCCACAAATTTAGGGAATGAAAAATGCGAGCAAAGAAAAATTAAGCACAAATCTCAACGCGCCCGAACGAGTTCGCAATTATTCGAAAGACTGACTAGCCTATGAGATGTACTCTCTTGTGCAAGACATCTTCATGCCTCGACACCCGAATTTATTTTATTCTCTTTTTAATTGTCAAACCCATCTTCCTTTCTCAATCTTAATTTCACCACCAAATATTTCTGTCTTGCATGTCATATGGCTAGCCGACATAAAATGCAATAAAAATATCATACCTTACATATTTCCATTACTGCTTTAATCTGTCCATACCATAAAATATGATTCTTCGCATTCAGTGATTCTAAGCTGGTGATATTCCACAAGTCCAGTACTTTTCTCTTGTTGCACATGCCTGTTTACTTTGACAGAATATCGTCTTCTTACAACCAGGCACTCCTGTCACTAATAAACGGTAGAAGAACAATGGCTTATACCTTACACTATTTATTTATAACTTAACATTATATTAATATAAATACTTGCATATATTTTCCGTGATGCAGGCACACCTCCATGGACACAGCAATCGCACCCGCATTTTTTTCCAATATTTTTCTTATTTCACAAGCATTCTTCCGTTCGTTCAGAGACTACATTTTCGTGATGAATTTATGAACTTTTACAATTGCATGGTATAATTTCGGGAACGTAAGAGGTAACAATCAACTGCATAGCATGATCTGTTATGCATATGAACTTCCGCTCCAGTATTTCTGCACTGGACAGGCGTAATCGAAAAAACAATAGGCAAACTAGTTACAGGACATTTCCCTCTACCGTACTAAACCAAAAAATTCAAGCCCCAAACCGAAATTTCGAAAATCGAAACAAAAAAAGAAATTGCGCAGCACGATTCCACAGCCACAGGCAAATTCAGCACTATTTTTCGAAAACGCACGCTTGAAACGCGAAAAAAGTATCCAACCCTATTAAGGAAGAATTCACTCTACACTGATAAATAAAAAAAACTGGAGCCAAAAGCCTAATTTTAGAAAAATAAACCAAAAAAGTAAACTGCGCAGCACGACCTGTCACCCACTAACACATTCGGCACTATTATTCGAAAACGCGCGCACGAAACACAAAAAAAGTATCCAATCCTATTAAGGAAGAATTCACTCTACACTGATAAGTGGAAAAAACCGGAGTCAAAAGTCTAATTTTGGAAATATAAACCAAAAAAGTAAACTGCGCAGCACGACCTGTCACCCACTAACACATTCGGCACTGTTTCTCCAAAACGCACGCTCGAAACGCAAAAAAAGTATCCAATCCTATTAAGGAATAATTCACTCTACACTGATAAATAAAAAAAACTGGAGCCAAAAGCCTAATTTTGGAAAAATAAACCAAAAAAGTAAACTGCGCAGCACGACCTGTCACCCACTAACACATTCGGCACTATTATTCGAAAACGCGCGCACGAAACACAAAAAAAGTATCCAATCCTATTAAGGAAGAATTCACTCTACACTGATAAGTGGAAAAAACCGGAGTCAAAAGTCTAATTTTGGAAATATAAGCCAAAAAAGTAAACTGCGCAGCACGACCTGTCACCCACTAACACATTCGGCACTGTTTCTCCAAAACGCACGCTCCAAACGCAAAAAAAGTATCCAATCCTATTAAGGAATAATTCACTCTACAATGATAAATAAAAGAAACTGGAGCCAAAAGCCTAATTTTGGAAAAATAAACCAAAAAAGTAAACTGCGCAGCACGACCTGTCACCCACTAACACATTCGGCACTATTATTCGAAAACGCGCGCACGAAACACAAAAAAAGTATCCAATCCTATTAAGGAAGAATTCACTCTACACTGATAAGTGGAAAAAACCGGAGTCAAAAGTCTAATTTTGGAAATATAA
>NW_016908280.1:229952-235557 GCF_001483705.2 Eufriesea mexicana | reverse complement strand
AAACTGGAGCCAAAAGCCTAATTTTGGAAAAATAAACCAAAAAAGTAAACTGCGCAGCACGACCTGTCACCCACTAACACATTCGGCACTATTATTCGAAAACGCGCGCACGAAACACAAAAAAAGTATCCAATCCTATTAAGGAATAATTCACTCTACACTGATAAGTGGAAAAAACCGGAGTCAAAAGTCTAATTTTGGAAATATAAACCAAAAAAGTAAACTGCGCAGCACGACCTGTCACCCACTAACACATTCGGCACTGTTTTTCCAAAACGCACGCTCGAAACGCAAAAAAAGTATCCAATCCTATTAAGGAAGAATTCACTCTACGCTGATAAATGAAAAAAACCGGAGTCAAAAGCCTAATTTTGAAGATAGAAACCAAAAAAGTAAACTGCGTAGCACGACCTGTTACCCACTGACACGTTCGGCACTATATTTCGAAAACGCACGCTCGAAACGCAAAAAAAATAAGCAATCCCGTAGGAGAAAATTCCACTCTACGCTGGTATGTAAAAGAAACCTAACCGAAAAGCCTAATTGCAGGAATATAAGCGAGAAAAGTAAACTGTATAGCACGATGTCGCAGTGGCTTGCTTTTCCGTCACTTTATTTCATATATGTTCTTTCAATCGTAGAATGATGACCCTACTCGTTGGAAAACAATCTTTTCTATGCAGGAGTAAATAAATATTCTAATCCACAATCGAGTTTAGAAGGTATAAGCGTAAATATACAGCTACTTTGCGATTGTACGTCAAGATTGATGAAAAATTGGAAAAACTGTTAACAAGCTGCTTATTCAAAGTATAAATATTCAAATATATTACTGGACAATTGAAATCTAGAATCTAGTACATTCGGCGATCGGAGACTATGCAGTAGCATTACACGATCCGCACTCACACCACTTCATTTCGCACATGTGTCGTTATACGATTGGCACTGTCACATCACTTTTTTCTGCACGTAGTATATTACCAATGAAGAAATGTTCACAGTTAATAATCTTGAACTTAGTAAATTTTTCACAATTTCTTAAACTTCTGCAGTGTTCTGTTCCTAAATATTACGATAACGTTGCAAACGTAACCTACAACTGCCGTCACAAACTAATACCCGACAAATCGCGTTATTGTTCATAAATATATATTTCTTCAATTGTAATAATTAAAACATCAATCAGCGATATCATTACTTCACGAAACGTTTTGAGAAAATCTTTAATGTTTTACGTTGATACGCGAGAATATTCTATCGTTTGTTACCGGTATGCCCGCTTTACCGCCAACAGGAAGTAGGCTGCGGCCGGTCAAGCTAGGTTATTTCTCGCGGGAAAATACTGCAATTTTAAAATAGCTGTATTTTGCGTTAAATATTAATGTAGAATATCAAATGATGTTTCTAATATTTATTATTATCAATGAATCAAATACAAATACGTTTCTTTTATTTTGAACATACCTTTAAAAAATTCTATAAATGCTCAATTAAAAATGTGTGGATGTGATGGATGGGATAAATAAAACAATAGAACGACATAAATAACTATAACACATTATCCTCCCTTCTTTTTATTGTCTTAACAGCCCCGTAAAGCTTTTTACATTCTATATCAAATTTAGGCCACTCAGTGGTTTAGTTAGATAATCAACATTCATTTCTTTAAGTGATATCCGTGACAAAGTTGCATGTTCTTAGTTTTTACTACATCTCTTATATAACAACATTTTTCCATGTAAGCTTAGATTTACTTTTCTACATTTATCGCATTCAATCTGTCACACATCACAATCTTTCTCACCTCCTTTTCCAATTTGATTTCACATATCAGTCTAAATATCTGCACAACACATTTCATTTGTTTCTTCTTGTTTCCCAAATTCAAGACATTACTTGCCCTCAAATATCTTAGTATCCATTCAATCCATTCATTCATGTCCATTATTCTTAGATAATGGTTAAATTATGACAAACATCCAACTGCAAATGAGATGTCTGGCCAGACATCAATATTCAAATACATACTTTTCCTTATAATTCTCTGTATTGGTTTATCTTGCATCTTCTGCTGTCCCCATGGTTATTCATATTGTCATTTACATCCAGTGGGGTCGACACTGCATTACATTCTCTCATTCCGCAGGCTTTCAATAATTTTTCTATACAGTTTCTTAAATGCATATAGATTTCTCTATTGCTCTGTTCTATTTGCATTCCCAAAACTGTTCTAGCTTTTTCTAATAATTTCAATATTCATTTTTATTCTATTGCCTCTTATTCTTGATTGCTTACTATATTGCTTACTATTATAATCACATCATCTAAGTGTATTCCGCAGTATAGAAATTTAAGATTTTCTACTTTACAAAATAAACATGGATTCTCCTTTGACTGCTGTAATCCTTTTTTTTATTAACGCATCAGTGAGGTGTTTGTTCCAACACTTTTCTGCATGTTTTAATCATAATAATAGATCCAATAATTTCTAATTCATTATTCTTCTTATATCTTTCCTCGTCTTCATTCTTCAATACCTGAGCTCCATTCATTGTTTCATTAAATTTCACATCATATTCATCCCTTACCTGGTCCTTTTCTAGTCAGTATATTCTATATGTATTACTTGGTACATATCCTAAAAATATTTCTTTGTAAGTTTTTGATTCAAATTTGTGTACTAAACCTCTTTTATTCAACCCGTATACAATATTAACAAATCTTTTCATATACCTTATGTTTGGCTTTCTCTCTGCAAACCTCATAAGGAGTTCTATGATGGTCAGCCAACTTTGTTTGGTTTTTTATACGAACAGCCATACTCATTGCTTCTACCCAAAAATACATTGGCAAATCTAAATCCATCATAAGTGCTCTTGTCATTTCTCTGATGGATCTGTTCTTCCGCTCAGCAACCCCATTGCACTGTGTTGTCCTTGCTGGACTGAAATCATGTTTTTCCTTTTTAATTTAAACAAACTTGGAGATCTTGTCTCACAAACTCACCTCTATTGTCTAAGTATGTAAGTATTTTTCAACTTTTTGAAGGATTGATGTTCTTTCAATATTACCAATATTTTTATTTCCTCAGCTGTCTGACCTTTTTTTATAAGAGCAAGGCCAATAATCACTTTCGAATAATCATTAATAAATAAGATGTACTCTTGGTGCAGAACTTTATTCGTCCAATCAAGTCCATGTGTCACCGCCCCATTATTTCTGCTGTTTTTATAGTTTCCAAATTCCTTTGTGTGTTTCTATAGATTTTGACCTTAAAGCAACATTCATTTTATCTTTACCTTTCATAACTATTACCAATTGTTCATTTTCCATCTTTTCAATGGTCCTCATATTTGCATGTCAATGTCACACACCTTTCTTTATTGATACATATGCTGCCTCTTTCCTGTTTCTTGATTCCACATAATATGCATTTCCTCTTTTCACTGCTTTCAGTTGAACTTCTCTCTTTTCTTTACGTACCTTAGCTCCATCATTGTGAAACTTAACACATTAGCGATGATCATTAACTTTGATCACTGATATTAATATTTATTCAGATCAGGACTACAACGTACCTTTCAGTTTCACTGTATTCTCTATATCTTGTTGTTATAAGAGAAGATCACCTAAAGTAATTTCATTCCCTTTTTATCTGTCAAACCCATCTTCCTTTCTCAGTCTTTATTTCACTACCAAATATTTCTGTCCTTCATGTCATAGGGCTAGTCAACCTAGAATTCAATAGACATATCATACCTTACATATTTCTATTACTGCTTCAACCTTTTCTCGTTATAAAAAATAATTGTTGACATTTAATAGCTCTGAGCTGGTGATATTCCACAAGTCCAATATTTTTCTCCTGTTGCATGTGCCTATTTATTGCAACGCAATATTGTTTTTTTTACAACTAGACTCTGTTATCAGTAATAAAAGATGGAAAAACAATGACCTATGCCTTATGCTATTTATTTATAACTGAAGGATATGTTGATACAAAGACTTATATTCTATTGCGTGATGTAAGCTCACCACCATGAACACAATGCTACCCACGTTCTTTTGCAATTTTTTTCTCATTTCTCATGCACTCTCCTGCTCACTTAGAGAAAAGTTAATAAATTTCTCAATTTCTGCGATTAATTTATAATTTTTTATAATTGCGTCTTAAAGGCGTACTTTTGCAGACTTGTCATATGCCAGGTAAAGAAACGAATGCTGATTGTCTAATTAAAACCACTGTTTGGACTAAATTTATTAAAGAATGTAGAATATTTTATGGGGTTCTTCAGTGAATAAAAAGAAGGGAAGAGAATGTGTTATTATTGAGAAAGTTTTATTATTGCCTTAATTACAGATTCATTTCGAATAATTGTCATGTGCCATTGGAGTCTAATGACGATATCCGAAAATTTCCACGTTGGTGGCCCGGTGTTCGATCCGTCCGTAATTAATAGTTTCTTCTTCAATCTACTTTAATTTTGTATTAGTTTTTTGGTCATGAAAATAAATAATAAAAATTATTATACTTAATAAGATCAATGTAAGGAAAAATTACTTCATCAACATCATTTTTACTATGAATTTGTATTTCAGTGAATACAACATTAAAAGCGGTATAACAATGACAGAAATCAAAGAAAATGATGTCATTTTTCAAGTCTTTGCTCTTACAGATTTCGAAGCGTTGGCATGAAACTTTCCGCCAATTTTTCGATTTTCTATTAGGCGAACATAACAATAAAGAAGCTATCACGCTGATAAAATTCTAGTCCAAAAAATTTCGAATCGTTAGTACGAAAACCTCTGCCAATTTTGTGTATTTGTATTAGACAAACATAACATGAAAAGAGATCACTCGTCGACAGAATTCCAAGAAATGACGTCACTTTCCAAGAATTTGGGGCCGACAAATTTTGCAGCGTTCACATGTAGATTTTAATTATTTTACTTATTCCGATCTTAAGGATAAATTGTTACATTATACTTACCTTACGATACTTGACTTACGATATTCACCGTGCAATACTTACCTTGTTCTTCTTAATATACACACTACTTCAATAGATATTGTCCACTCTCTGTTTTCAAAGTTCAAAGGGAACATTGAAAATTTACAAGAGATAGGAAATATCTTAAACTTTGTGCGTAGCTCTTAGCTTGGTATCGTTTCCCAAAGATGTTTCTTTGGAAAACGATACCAATTACCAGGTCTCACCACGAGGAGGTGGCTACGCATCGAGACCCGGACATGCACCCTAGTGGCGCATCCTACTGGCACTATCTGTATCAAAGGTACGCTAATCTAACTTGGAGCGAAAGAAGTTAAAGCGAATCTACTGACACTTTATTATATTTCGTGTCTTACAAAAGGGTTTTCGATACGGTATACTAAAATTTATTACTCTACTGTCGCAACGCTAAGACTCTAATATTTCCAAGTTCCCGCAAATTTAGGGAATCAAATATGAAAATCGCGAGCAAAGAAAAATTAAGTACAAATCGCGACGCGCCCGAACGAGTTCGCGATTATTCGAAAGACCGACTAGCCTACGAGACGTACTCTCGTGTACAAGACAACTTCATGCCTCGGCACCCT
>NW_016908280.1:173329-229858 GCF_001483705.2 Eufriesea mexicana | reverse complement strand
AGTGACCCGAGGGCCACCCTGGAACTCGATGCTTGACGAGATTGACAGTGGCTGGAAATGAGTGTCGGAGACGAGTCGTGAGGATGACTTATGAGACATGAAGTTGTCGAGTACACGAGAGTACGTCGCGCAGGCTAGTTGGTACTTAAGAACGATCGCGATTATCGCGAGAACAATTATGTTCTGTTTGGTAACGAGAGGGATAAGGGAGGCAAAATATGAAATTCGCTCCAAGTTAGGTAGCTTACCTTTGTACAGGTAGCGCGCACATGAAACTTAATCTAGGTATCTATCTTATCACTACTTAGATCTAACACATACCGCGTTGTCCATTGATGTGTTCCAAATGAAATATTGAGAAACCTAAAAGCTAAAACAGAATATATTATTGTTAATATAAACCTGAAAGAAAACGGATTAGTACGAGGAAAGAAAACGAACGAATAGAAACCATGAAGGTTAACCAAGTGGAAAGAGCAAGCCATCGATGAGACATAAGAAAAACCAACGAAGAAACATAAGAAAAACCAACGAAGAAACATAAGAAAAACCAACGAAGAAACATTCGAATATTACACGAAATATTCGAATTCTCAAGTAAATATCAATAGAATGGTAGATATAAAATCTGAAAAGAGGAAAAATATTAAAACCTGAAAAAATAATAAATTAAACCTGAAAAATAAAATAATTATTAAGAACCCAACGATGAGAGATAAGAAACCCAACGTTGAGAGATAAGGAACCCAACGAAGAGATATAAATAACCCAACGATGAGATATGAACAACCCAACGAAGAGACATTCGAATATTATACGAAATATTCAAATATTAATAAATATAAACGAAGAATAATAGCTGAAATAAAAATAAAAGATAATTAAAATCTGAAATGAAAATATAATTAATAGCTGAAAATAAAAAAAATTATTAGTAAATTGTTTAAGGGAGTGGGGCGTGGGTGGGGTAGCCAGCCCCAACCTCACTTCGGACCCCCCTCCCGTTCCCGCACACGTAAATTTTAATGTTACACTCCCGATGCCAAACCGGCAAATGACTCGAGCAGGGGCGCGTCGTCCTTTATATAGCCTCCGATCGGCCGAGCCCCCCACTCCGATTGGAAATTTTCTAACTTCGCTGATTTTATTAATTATTAATTTTCCACTCCCATAGCTAATAATTTATTAATTTTTTCACTTGTATTATAAATATACGTTGCGAGCAATTTGTTAATAACAATATTAATTTGTTATTAACAATATGTTTAATAATTTATGAATTTTTTACAAATTATAGGTACATTTTATCATTAGTACGTTGTAAAATTATTTAATAATCAGTAATTTATTCATTTTGACACTTTCATTATAAATTTGCACTGTGAGCAATTTGTTATTAGTGTAATAATTTATAGATTTTTGAGGAAATTGTGGGTACTTTTTAACGTAAATACATGTAAGTTCAAGCACGATGTTCAATCATGTTCAATCTCGCTTACGGATCCGTGTTCAGGAAAATAAGCTCTACGATGTTCATCTATTGGATATTACGCATGATAGAAAATTAAAAAATTTGTTTGACAGTGTAGTCAACGGGAGCAGTCGTTAAAGCAATGATCAGGGGACCGTTTGATACGTAACTCGCGCTATGGATATGGCACGAATCGGTATAAATCGCGAAGCTAATTAATGTCGACAACGCGATATTTTACGAGTCCACCGCGGATGAATATTAACGCTGGATGTAACCATAACAAATTAATATTCTATTAACGCCGATGCTTCCTGACATGTTTAATCGTTTCGCGATATTGCGCTTTCGAGTGCAGAAAACGGAATAATTTGCCCCGCTGTGCCCTGCAACCATTAATCTTGCATGCAATTTTATGTTTCTGTATATTGCGTAAAATCCCTACGTGTCCCGACGAGCATTACACGCCGCCAACATTATGACCCAGAATCACCCGCGCAAACAGTTCATTCCACCACTAACGTATTATACAAACGTAAACCTCTTCTCGTTGTTTTATCCGTAGCTCTTCCCTTTGCTTCCATTTCGCGAAATACATCCAACGCTGCTCCGGAGCTGGTCTACGTCTGTAGACAAAGTTCGACTGAGAAACGGGAGTAAAATTTCGCGTTCAGGGTGTTCCAAAGTTGGCAGCAAGCTCGTAAAAACCCCACAACACACGCTCTCCATTTTCGGGCTTTTTTATTTCCACGATGCACGTAAAGACAGGAGAGCTTTCGCCACGTTGCGATTCCACCAGAAACGCTGCGGAATCCTCTTTGTACCTCCGCGGCGCGACTGCTCCGCCCGCTCGATTCAGCTCGAGCGGAACAACGAGACGCGCGTGCTGTTCTCTCGATTCGATCTCAATCGATCCTTAAAATTTCAATTTCTACTCGATTTCCTCTTCACCCGGTTGTGCTTTTATATTCTCCCTCAGCTTTCTCAGCTGATAAATGAATTTTTTGGATGGAAGATATATTATTGGACTCCAATTAATTTATCCCAGTGGAAATGATTAGAGTAGAGTGATTTCGGGTTTATTTTAATGTGGTCGGTAATGTTGTTCTCCAAGTTGTGGAATGGGAATTGAATTTTTTGAATGATACTAATTATCTTGAAAGTATGGATGATTTTTTCTTTATTCGATGCAATTATGTGGGTTTCCGTGGTTTCCATATTCAATGAAGATCTAATAATGGTGGAAAAGCGTTTGTGGGGCCCCCCACGGGGGTTCGATGATATTGTTTTTGTTTCCTATGGTGCTGTAGGTGTTTGATATCCTGATGGACGTCTTTTGCTATGATTACTAGAGTCAGGAAGGGATGTATTTCGTCCTGGGTCTGCCTTAAACGAGTGATACTTAAGTAGCATAGGAATTTGTATATATAGGAGTCGAGGATGCACCAAGTACTTGCGAGAAACCTCGAACCTCTATATCCATCTAGCGGCGAAAATGTGAACTTCGGTCTCTACACGTTTATGATTTATAACGATTAATGCAATTTTCTGCACTTCCTAATGCGAAATGATTTTTTCAAACAGGGTGTTAAGTTAGATTAAGTTAATTTCCGTCTAATCACGGAAATTAGATCAGAATTATTTTCTCCAAATTTTTACTAATTGCCATAATAATTTTAGAAAAGAACATAAAATGTACTGTCAGTTTTCGATAATGTAGAACCTTTTTTACAGTTTCACTTACAATTGATAAAAGGGGTGATCGATGGAACCGTGGTGATAAATAGCGGAACGCTGGTTAATGTCTATTGATATCCCACAGCAATGTTAACGGAGTTTAATGACACGAACGGATTTCGTGGTACGCAAATACCTAGTTGCTCGCTATTCAATCACTGTTCCATTCACCGATCCATTCGCTGCAACATGCTTAAGTCTGGCTAACGTAATCGGAGTGGCTTTGGCAACCACGGAAGATTGTTCTCGCGTGAAGCGCTACAGACGACTCGAAGATGATGCACAAATGTTGTCTCGGCGCTTCGGAAACTCTTCAGCCACGTTAATTTCGAGTCTCGAATGGCCCAGAAATTCACTCCTCGACTCGTGACCAGTTTCTACAAATTTTCTGTTCCCAAATTTGTCTTCTTTCATATCGGTATCATCATCCATGCTCTAGAACAATTAGCCTACAGTTGATAGTTAAATATGTTATATACAAATGACAGTGATTGTTGAGTATGATTGAGTATCATAATAAATGGGACTAGATAGGTATATATAATCAAATTTCTATTTGAATGAAAGTCAAAATTAATTTTGTGCAAAGTAGCTATATCTCTTCTCAGGAAATGCCAATTTTTAATACCTGGAACATGTCATTCTGACTTCTTTGGTAGTTCTAGTGTCAGTGTCACTATGTGAATGGCCCAGAATTTACTCTTAGACTCGTGACCAGTTGCTAAAAATTTTCTATTCCCAAATTTGTCTTGTTTGATATGGGTATCATCATCCATGCTTTAGAGCAACCTGCCTGTAGCGAATAGCTAAATATGTTATATACAAATGACAATGATTGGAGTGAGTATGATAATAAATGGGGATAGATAGGTATATATAATCAAATTTCTATTTGAATGAAAGTCAAAATTAATTTTGTGCGAAGTAGCTGTATCTCTTCTCAGGAAATACCAATTTTAAGTACCTGAAACATGTCATTTTGATTTCTTCTTCTTCTAGGTAGTTCTAATGTCAATGTCACTATGTGAATCATCGACAAATGATGTTTGACTTCATCTTTGCACATATCTTAAATTCCAAAATTGCTGTCCTTGATTGTCTATCTCATTTGAAACTGTCATCATCTAGAGTCTCTTTAGATCAGCTCTACAGGGTACCCAATTTATCTGGACTCGATAGAATATCTCGTAAACAAAGATAGATAGAGGAAAATTGTTTGGTATAAAGGGGAATATATATGTGGTATGAATGTCTTCTTTGTTGAGGATGTGAATGATAAGACATCAAGGTCAAGCTATATTTTTTTAATGTAATGCTATATTATTTTATACATAATCAGCTGGTAATAGTGTCATGTTATTCTGAGGAGAATTATGTACGAGTCAAAAAATTGTTTCAGTAGCATGAATTGCACCTTGTGACCTAATCTACCTCCTACACTTCAACTATATTTTCCACACGTTATATACTAAGAACACGTCAACCCCAAATTTTGAAGTAAATAAATAAATCTCCGAAATTCTTTGTCAAGATTCATCAAGATTAGACTCCGAATAAAAATACAAAAGTTCAACAAATATCATCAGCTTTTAGCCCAATTCTTCGGTTTATACTCCACCTGTAAAGAAGTAGGTTAAAGATGGCGTCGTTATTTCATTTTTCGTTGCTCAGATAGTGCATAGGATCTGATTCTTCCGTTTCTGCCTTACCATATTCACCATAAATCATCTCCGTACATTTTCCACGATAAATCCAATCACGCAATCCACACGAGCATCGAAAGAATAGAGAAGATCGAGCCTGGAGTTTGAACAACTTCGCGCAATTTGTGACAGCGTGGCGCAAGGCTAATTTCCAAACGCGATGGTCCGTCTAACGCGCTCAAAGGCTCTCAGAGGATGCGGCAGAGAATTTCGACCACTAAAGGGGAGGAATATGGAAGCGTTCCGACGGAAGAAACAGCAAGAATTACCCCCGAATGACGTCTGGAACAAAGAGAAACGAAGGCAATTAACTGGATTGTTAGTGGTGGGTCAGCACAAAGCGGTGAAACGATCCACGATCTCTCGGGATGCTTTTAATATTTATTTCTCGATATTTATCCGCCAGCTCGCGGGATAAGATCCGCGGGAATAAGGAATTCCGGCCGCGTCCCGCGATATTCCGCGCCGAGACGCTCGCGCAGAGGCCAGGAGGATTGCGTGATCCGCTTTCGCGATTCACAGACGGACCCGAGTGATCCAATGTTTTATTTCCGAGCGATTTTACCGGTGTCAGGGCCGACACGCTTGATATGGAAATCGACAGTCCCGGCAGGATGATATCGCCGATCCTTTGAGACGCGAAAGTCCGTAAAACCGTTCCCATACGCTCCGTTCATCCTCTTTGAATTTCCCACTCTCGCCGTTCCTCCGCTTCCGTCACTCGCTCGTTGCGAAAATTGTTTTTCGTCCTGGATCATGGCCTCTTCCACGAAATCGTTTTCTGATCGTTCCACCGTCTTGCCAGGGGTTGTTTACGATATTTCCGATGCCATCTTCGGGTAATTGCGCCTGCTCCTGGGTTGGTACTCGTCGGTTTATAAATTATTTATGTCGCGGGGGTCGTTTAGAATTTTACAAGAGGCTGTAAAAGGTTCATCCAGGGGGAGGAGGGGGCTTTGAGCGATACGCTGTGCTTCCTGGTGATCGAAATTTCGAGATAATTGCGATTAAGTCGGGTCATCTTTGTATTTCGAAGTGGAGCTTCTGATCCCCACAGGGGTGATCGAGTTGTTGAACATTCATTTTCGAAACAAAATTCATCGAAATTCAATATTCTCGAATGTTAGATGGCCGGGTCCTTCGAGTGCTTTGTTCTAGTTTCGTGTAACGATACTTGTTTGCGAATTTTAATTAATTAATTTATATTCGAGCTTGAAATTCCAATTTTTCCACCAGTGGGCGGAGAATTTCTTATAGGTATTTTAATATTTGCTCGAGCAAAAATTAAAATTCGTGATACTCGCGATTCCTTCGAATAATTTATTTTATTTCCATTACTTGTATCCAAAATTCGCTAAATTTAATTCACTCGCAAGCTTTAATGTTCCATCTTTAGGAAATATTGAACGTTGAATTCGTCATAATTGTTTCAACATTCTGTGTTCGAATACTTCTAAATTTGAGATAAAATTCTAACTTTGGGATTAATTGAAGTAATCGCGAGATCGTCACGATTCTATCAAATTTTTTGCACCATATTTATCCAAAGATCACCGAGCTTAACTTAGCCTCCAATTTCAAGTTTCCAATTCTTCAGTCTTTGAGATTTATTGCACGTCAAACTTGTCAGAATTATTTTAACATTCCTCACCCGAAACATGGTTGACTTCCCAATCGATCAGATCATCAAAGTTCTCCAAATCCTTTGTTCTACTTTCATCTTAAGATCTTCGCATCCAAACATCACCGAGCTTAATTTACTTCCGAGCTTTAAATTTCCGATTTTTCCATCTCAAGAACTTCTTGATTTTCAGAATCGTCTGAATAATTTCGACATTGTTTTCTCCAAGAAGTGGTCAACCTCAAGACCAATCAAAACTACCAAGTTCTTCAAATTCATTGTTCTATTTTCATTCCAAGATCTTCGCATCCAAACATCACCGAGCTTAATTTACTTCCGAGCTTTAAATTTCCGATTTTTCCATCTCAAGAACTTCTTGATCTTCAGAATCGTCTGAATAATTTCGACATTGTTTTCTCGAAGAAGTGGTTAGCTTCAAGACCAATCAAAGCGTCCAAATTCTTCAAATCCATTGTCCTATTTTCACCCCAAGGTCTTTACATCCAAACATCACCGAGCTTAATTTACTTCCGAGCTTTAAATTTCCGATTTTTCCATCTCAAGAGTTTCCTGATCTTCAAAATAGTCTGAATAATTCCGACATTGCTTTCTTCAAGATGTGGTCAACCCCGAGACCAATCAAAACTACCAAGTTCTTCAAATTCATTGTTCTATTTTCATTCCAAGATCTTCGCATCCAAACATCACCGATCTTAATTTACTTCCGAGCTTTAAATTTCCGATTTTTCCATCTCAAGAGTTTCCTGATCTTCAAAATAGTCTGAATAATTCCGACATTGCTTTCTTCAAGATGTGATCAACCTCAAGACCAATCAAAACCACCAAGTTCTTCAAATTCATTGTTCTATTTTCATTCCAAGATCTTCGCATCCAAACATCACCGATCTTAATTTACTTCCGAGCTTTAAATTTCCTATTTTTCCATCTTAAGAACTTCCTGATCCTCAGATTCGTTTAAACAATTCCATTCCTTCCTGCAAGGAATGGTCAATTCCAGAATCAATTAAAACGCCCATGTTGTCATAATCCTTTTTGGATAAAAATCATAATCTTTTCCTTTGTTCTTCTTCCATCCAAATTTCACTAACTCGCTCCAATCTCAAATCCTAAATTCGAAATTGCCTCATTCCTAGAATCTCCTGCGCCTCAAATTCGCTTCAACCTGCTGTCTCTTTCCACAAAAAAAAAAAAAAAATAAGCTCCAACCCCAAAAGAATCGTTCGAAACATCCCCGTGACCCGTTGGCTCTTGCTAACACCCTCGAAATTCCGAAAAATTCGGTAAAAACTCGGGTTAAAAGGGATTCTCGGGGCTCGGGAGGCTTGGAAATAGCCCGAAAGCTACGGCTGAAAATCCGATCAGCGTCGTGACGCACCGACGGGGGCCCTCGAGCTGGCGAACACCTGGTGCATTTTATCAGCCGCAGCGCTGCAGTTTGTGCTTTAAATAGCGGCGGGACCGCGCGCTATCGGCCGCCGCTATTAACTTAATCGCCATTGCGGCCTGGCGTGCACCTATGCGTGCCGCGTAACACGCTCTTAGGAAATCCGTCGTAATAACCTGCACGTAGAGGCACGTCGAGCACCCGGGAAAGCCAGGGAAAATCGAAAGCGGAGCGGGGTGTCTTGGAAGTTTCCGTCGCCGGTCACGTATCGGCTTGGCGAGAGGAAGTAAAAAGGGCACGTCCGTTTCCGTTCTGCATTCGCTGCACGGCGTCGGGTTTTATAGGGGTCGTTAAAACTTGTCTCGCGAGAGGAAGCTGCTCCTCTCGGAGAGGAGGTCGGCCCTTTCTGCTGAACTTGAATCCGACCAGAGTATACTTGCTCGTCATCGTGTCGATGTTGAGTTCTTAGTGAACTCTGTGTGCATATCTAGAAAATATAGTTTTGATTTTAGGTACGTTACTTGTGATGGGATCGATGTAGATTTCATGTCTTAACACGTTGATAGTCGCGATGAAAGTTTTCATTATCCTTAGGATATAATGAACTATGAAATAACAGGATAAAAAAGAGAAAAAGATAGTACACTTTTTATTTGCGTTCGAATCTTCAAAAAATGGTAAATAAAACGAATGTCGTGAATTTTTTAAATTAGTACCGTTGATTACTTGTGACCACCATGACAGTCATCCTGTTAACGTTGGAATTACTAATGGGGTTGAAACAGGTTGTTCCCTATTTTTACTCTCAGTTCTCTGAAAATATGCAACACGATGGAAAATGAAAAAGAATTGCGTTAGAATTTTTTAAAAATGGTCAAAATAATACAATTATCGTGAATTTAAAAAATTAGTATTGCCGATTACTTGTGACCACCATGACAGTCATCGTGTTAACGCTGGAATTACCAAGGGGGTTGAAATCTGTCGTTCCAAATTTTTCATTTTTTCTTTTGATAAAATTAATATAGGTCCTCGTTCAAACACTATAATAATTATTTATGCTTCTTTAGTTTTAACTCATGTCAGTTAAGTGCAAGATATATAAGTATATTTAGGTATAATACATTTTATAAGTCGTTAGTGTATCGTGGTTTCGCGTAAACCGTGTTAATATTTTTACCCGACTGGTGATTGATTTTCGATCTTCTAAATTTCTCAGTTCGCTTGCTGGTATTAATTAATAAGAGGAGAAATTGGGCCGTCGATATTGAACTATTTTCGTCACCCATTAATATTTAGGTTTTATTCATATTTAATTCGGACGTCAAAGAAGAGACATTATATTTATATCGAGTGTATATTTATAAAATGAAAATATGACAATGTGACGATACTGAAAAGGTAATATCGTGTCTAATATTGCACGATACTATAAAAATAGATTACTCGTCGCAAATATCATGACAATCATTTTGACTCACTCGGAGCTTCTTATCGATACAATTAATAATCGAGTGAATAAACGATACGAAAAGTCATTGTCAGTGAATGGCAAGAAGTAAGTCAGTGCGTCGTATTCGAAGAGTTAATAGTTCATTTATAATATCACAATTTGTGAAACGTGAAGTATCAACCAATAATTTCACGTTATTCTTAAAACATATTTATTTCATATAATACGAACTCCCCTTGCACACTATAATATCGAGTCTAGAAGTTCTACATATGCATTACAGAAAGATGAGTCACTTACATCGTCTTTTGAGAATAAAATTGTACTTAACGAGCCTTAACACGAATAAAATCCTGAACCTTTCTATAACTTTATTGCAAACGAAATAAATATATCGTGACAGGCTGAAATTAAACGCTTTTGCGATGTACAATTTTCCGTTATTAAATCGTGTAATATACGGATTCAAGTCGTTATAAAAATGTTTAACAATAAATCTACCACGACCCGTCAAACCAGCCGCGGATGAAAAAATAAAAGATGAAAATCCTCACAGTGAAATGTGACAGAGGGAACGTTGACAAATTAATTTTACGCATATTAGAATAAAAATCGCGAAAACAAGTGAACAAACGGATAAAGTTGAATCGTAAATTTAATAGGAATTTTCCAATTGCTCATTTAAGTCCGTAGTACGTTTATCGTTAAATTCACCGAAAAATTGCTGAAAAAAAGGAAAAAAAAAAAATAATCGCCACGGAAATCGCACGCGAGCACCGTGGTCGTTACGCTATTGCACGGCTAAAATCAATTCTCCGTTCAAGGCCATTGCAGAGCGGAGTCCCCACCGCGCCTGCTTCCCCCACCGCGCCGCTACCCCCACCCCTCGCCACGTATCGCGCGTCCTGTGGCCCATCTTATCGGCCATTCCAGGCACAAAGAGCCAGCAGGAAGATGGCCTTGGACCGTCAGTCGATTTCGAGGGCGAAACAACTTCTTGCATGGAACGTCGAGGGAACTGATCGAAACACGCGACGAGATACGATAATTAGAAACAACGGAAGCCAGCAACGCGGTTGACATCGCTTCCTCGATAAGGCTGCCGCGTTCTTTCCGCGTCTGTGTGCAGCTTCCGGTTAATAGGCAGCCGCTCGTTACACCGCGAACAATTCCGCGCCGCTGTTAACACAGAGACACGGGAATCGTAGGAAGGAGCGCGGCAGGCAACGGTGCTATTCGACGTAATTAACATGCTATTACAGCTGCGCGTTCTGCATCGCCCGCAAACTCTGCGCGCACCGACGAATCGCATCTAATTTCGCGGACAACGTTGACGAACCTGCCTCCCCGACCGTTCAACCAATTCATAATATTCGCATGATCGTAACAGTTGACGTGGATATAAAGAAATCATTTTTCTTCCGTTTTTATTCAATTCAAACATTTGTTTATTTTATAGAAATTCTTTGGGAAATTGGTAACTAATTTTTAATACGGATAGACGCACTGCGATAAATGGATTTTATTTATTCGATATGAACGATCTTTGAAATTATGGAAATTATTTAGAGTGATATTAATTCTGTGGGAAATTGGTACCCCAATTTTTAATAGGAATAGATGCATTTCGATAAGTAAGTTCTATTTATTCGACGTGGAAGATTTCGGAAATTATAGAAATTATTTATAGCGAAATTAATTCTTTGGAAAATTGGTACCCTAATTTTTAAGATCGATAAACGTTATATAATCGCAATAAATAAATATATCGAAATGGAATTATAGGAATTACTTAATGTTATTTGAAATGAAATTAATTCCTTGGGAAATTGGTAACGGAACGTTTCAATTAATACAAATAATATAAGATAAATAAATAATATAAAATAATAAATTTTATTTATTCCATATGAAAAATCTCGAAAATTGTGGAAATTATTTAGAGTAATATTAATTCTTTGGTAAATTGGTACCCCTATTTTTAATAGGAATAAATGCGCTGCGATAAAAATTATTTATAGTGAAATTAATTCTTTAAAAATTGGTACCCTAATTTTTGAAATTAATAAACGTTATATAATGGCGATAAATAAATATATCGATGTGGAATTATAGGAATTATTTAATGTTATTTAAAGTGAAATTAATTCTTTGGAAAATTGGTAACGGAACGTATCTTCGTTAATTATTGAAAATTATTTTAAGAGATACCTGTTACGCGTAAAATTGCATCTCGTGTGCAATTCGCAGATAAACAGAGATGGTTCGTAATAGAAATCGTCATCTAGCGAGGAAGCGTGTTACGAAAGGAAACAAAGGAACTTAGGGTAGCTTCCGGTCGGATTAAGAGGATCAAGAATTCTCTCCACACTCTCGGGGGTGCTTTTGTTCGTCTAATAATACGATTCTATGCATAAATGAAAGACACTCATCCCCGAACGACGCGGCTGGACCCAGCTTAGGGCTAATTTCCTTTCAGTCGACGAAAGTTCTTCCATTAAATAACGCTTCGACTCGGTTGCATGGAATACTCCGATCCAACGGCGTCGCATTTCGTACCCTCGTAAATGGAATTATTACGAATAATCCTGGATACCCGTGTCTCTCCACGCATTGTCGACCCTCGTTGCGAATGCTCGCTAAAACGAATCGCTCTCCTCTAGGAGGACGAAGATAAAATATAATCTCATAGATCCGCAAAGAAATTTCATTATAACTTGAAGACTGCGAATCCCAGAGTCCCAGAAATTGACCCCAGTCTTTCCCCCGTTTATCGCAATTTTCTAACGTCCAAGAATTTCTTTCGCAAATTAAAAAGCTTGCCCGAGCCGATCGAAATAAAATTTCCTCAAGATTTAAAAAGGGAAGCCAATCGCCGGACCATTTCCCAGCACTTCTCTTTAAACGAAACAGCATGGTGCCAAATTAATTCTATGTCGGTCGAAATTCCGCAGGCCTTTGTGTTCCACTCGCCGAACCCAAGATCGAACTTGCCGAAATTCCAACCACCCCGAAAACGAAACTCGAACGTACACTCGAACACTCTCGAGTCCTCACCCTGGAATACCGACCCTAGTGATCCAGATAAAACGCGTGACTCCAAATTACTCCCGGATAACACGCGATCCTCGAATCCTTGGGATTTCGGAACCTCCGGATCTTCCTCAAAATTTCGAGCATGCCCTATCGTGCAAGGGACAAGGAAAGAAGGGAAAAGAAGGGGAAACTCCGGGCACCCGAGGAGCTTAAACCAACGATCTTAAACCTCGTAATGGAGATAAGGCGAAGGGAAAACAAACTGCTGGGAGAGCTCGGTATCAGAGCCAATCGCTGGTCCCTTTGTCCAAGGAGAGGACAAAAAGCCGGGCTCTTAGCGAGCCAGTTTTCGAAGGTCGTCGCCATGTAAATGCGGAAGACGAGGCAGCGTGTAGTCCACGGTCGACATTTGGTATTCATATCGCTTGCTCGCGGTTGCAAAACCCGCCTTTTACATAGAAGCACGCGGAATAATACATAACAGAGCGAGAGGGTATCCGCGTGGAGGGGTGCTAGGGGGTTGGTCTGATAAATATTGCATAGTCGCCGGTGTCCCTCGCCACCCTGGCCGCTATCGTCGGAATTTCCAGCATATTTTGCATAGACGAAGATGGAAACGCCCCTAACACCGGGAAATAAATGATCCTCGTTATTGCTCGATCGAGACCTGTTACAATCGATTTCGAGTTTCGAGCCTATGGTTCCCGAGCCTATAGTTAGAGCGTATGGTCCTCGAGCCTATGAGGGAGCGATGGGAGTGGACGTTTTAGAGGGTGGCGTAGACAAAGGAATTTTTTTTCTCTTTCAAGAGGGTGGACGATTTTATGGTTTCGTGAATGGTCGGTACCAGGAATGGAAAAGGGAATTTCGTGGTTTATGAGAGATGTTATGGTAAGAATGGCCTTTGAAGTGTTCGCACGTTTCGTTTAGAGCGGTGGTTCTGCAAAAATTGTTCTGGCGAAACGTGAGACTTCGAATTGACCGCGAATACCCGGTTTTTAGCGTGGCTTTATGTGTGCGTGACAGGGTGACAGCGATAAAAGGCGCCAGGGGTATGACAGCGTTTAGCAAATAGAACGCAGCTTCTCAAATTTTCGAACCATCTGTGTAAAATGTAAAGACACGTTTGTATATTCGGAAGATAGGTAAAATTAATTGGAGAGGAATTGCAATGATTTGAGAATTAATTCCAAGTGAAATCTTTGGTCGTTAGATTGACAGAGTTTTGCGCCGTTTGAGAAGAAATCGGAATTTTACTACTGGAAAAGAAGAGAGAACTAGAGACTTCCAATTGACCGTGAATACCCAGTTTTTAGTGTGACTTTGTACGTGCGTGGCATGGTGACAGCGATAAAAGTCGCCAGGGATATGACAGCGTTTAGCAAATAGAACGCAGCTTCTCAAATTTTAGAACCATCTGTGTAAAATGTAAAGACACGTTTGTATATTCGGAAGATAGGTAAAATTAATTGGAGAGGAATTGCAATGATTTGAGAATTAATTCCAAGTGAAATCTTTGGTCGTTAGATTGACAGAGTTTTGCGCCGTTTGAGAAGAAATCGGAATTTTACTACTGGAAAAGAAGAGAGAACTAGAGACTTCCAATTGACCGTGAATACCCAGTTTTTAGTGTGACTTTGTACGTGCGTGGCATGGTGACAGCGATAAAAGTCGCCAGGGATATGACAGCGTTTAGCAAATAGAACGCAGCTTCTCAAATTTTAGAACCATCTGTGTAAAATGTAAAGACACGTTTGTATATTCGGAAGATAGGTAAAATTAATTGGAGAGGAATTGCAATGATTTGAGAATTAATTCCAAGTGAAATCTTTGGTCGTTCGATTGACAGAGTTTAGCGCCGTTTGAGAAGAAATTGGAATTTTGCTACTGGAAAAGAAGAGAGAACTAGAGACTTCCAATTGACCGTGAATACCCAGTTTTTAGTGTGACTTTGTACGTGCGTGGCATGGTGACAGCGATAAAAGACGCCAGGGATTTTGTATATTCGGAAGATAGGTAAAATTAATTGGAGAGGAATTGCAATGATTTGAGAATTAATTCCAAGTGAAATCTTTGGTCGTTCGATTGACAGAGTTTAGCGCCGTTTGAGAAGAAATTGGAATTTTGCTACTGGAAAAGAAGAGAGAACTAGAGACTTCCAATTGACCGTGAATACCCAGTTTTTAGTGTGACTTTGTACGTGCGTGGCATGGTGACAGCGATAAAAGTCGCCAGGGATATGACAGCGTTTAGCAAATAGAACGCAGCTTCTCAAATTTTAGAACCATCTGTGTAAAATGTAAAGAAACATTTGTATATTTGAAAGATAGATAGAGTTAATTGGAGAGGAATTGCAACGATTTGAGAATAAATTCCAAGTGAAATCTTTGGTCGTTCGATTGACAGAGTTTTGCGCTGTTTGAGAATAAATCGGGATTTTACTGAGGAAAATAGGAAAAATGGCACTTGAAAGGTTTCCTACGAGGGTTGTACAGACTTAAATAGCCACGGCACTCGCGAAAGAGGGAACTACCCCGGGACGGGCGATTCAAGTCCTTCCTGGGCCATTAAAATATCGAGACGGCGATCGAAGGCGAAGAACCGATAACGTCGATGGAAATTATCGCGGATACTCGAGGAATATTTTCAATCGGTCGAACTTCACCCAGTTTCAGCCCTTTCATACCGTCCGCTCCTGAACTTTTCCTTCCTTTTTCTCACCCTTCGCCTTATTTTCCGCGATTGTTGCAGCTGAAAGAGGAGGAGGGCACCGAGCGGAAAGAGCTGGAAGAGGAGGAGGGTTAACCACCCCTGTTTCTCCCACGAGAAATACCTCGTAATCTGCCAGAACAGATGCAACCCCTCTCCTCACCGCAGTTCCCTCTCTTTTCCTCTCTCGCCTTTCTATGTACCTTTTTCTTCACGTTCGTGCGTTCGCTCCTGTCTCCGGGCTGATGGAAGAGGGAGTTACCGCGTTTCCCTTTTATTTCTCCTCTCTTTCACCTGCGCCGTGCTTTTTCCCTCTTTTATTTCATCCTCGACGGAAGAGAAAAAGGAGCAGGAAAAAGGAAAAAGTGGGAATTGAAAGCGATCACGTCGGGATTACCTTCGTTTATTATAAAATTGCCTCCCCCGTTTCTGTGTTTCATCCGTCCACGACATCCCATCCGAGTTGGCCACTTGCCTGTCCTTTTAGATCCGGTTTCAAAGTGCAGGGTGGTCCAAAAGTGACGTCGAAGATCAGAGGCGTGGATCACGGATTTAAAACTCGCTTTATCGGAATTTTTTTATCCTTCGCGATAAAATTTTTCGGAAATATTCGAGGTATTCGGAACCACAGAGCTAGCCTAAGTTAGCGCTTCATAAGCGAATTTTTTGATTCAGATAAACTCGTGCCGCGAATTTTAAGAGTTCTTGTGAGAGTCAAGCGTATAGAAGACGATTTGAAAATTTCTGCAAAATGGCAAAATGGCTCGCGAAAATTTGCAAAATCCCAATAGTTCCATTAGTTCGTCCAAATTTCTAGCGTTAAGTTTCTTCAAGAATTTACAGAGTATTCAGACACACCTTATTCTAAATTAACGTTTCGAAATCTAACAGCCCCGGGGACCTTTTAGTTTAAACGAATTTCCACTGATAAATTTCTTCGCGAATTTATGGAATATTCAAACTTATATGCGGATACCAAATTCATGTTTTAATATCTCAAAAACCCGAGGGATATTTTAGTCACGGGAATCTCTATTGACAAATTTGTCCCGGTATTTTTCGGATATTTACATGTATAGTAATTCTAAATCGGTGTGGTATAATTCGCAATACCTCCCCGAAGGCGAGGCCATCTGCAAAATTACCGAAAACGTACTGCAGTGCGAAATTTCCTTCGTCGGGGAATAAATTTTATTCCCAATCGGATTCTTCGCTTTTGTCCTGCTCTTCGCTTCCAAACCACCCTCTGTTGTTCGCTAAAACGAATTAATATTTTTCTTCCCCCTTTTGTCCACATTTTCCATATTTTATTTATTTTTTTTTTTCTATTTTAATCGTGGAATTCGATTTATCTCGCAATACGTAGAATAATACTGTGGAAATAACACGTGGATGTCGAGTTAGGGCGTCGTCGCTAGGCTAAGAGAGACTCGATTCTCCGTCGCGTTCTGCGAGGGTTAATTAAGTCGCGAATGATACCCACGACACGTGTGTTTCTTTGTACCTGGAATCACGCGAGTCGCAATCGTTTACGACGCAACGAGCACAGTTAATGAGCAATTATTACGCCGTTGGTACACGATGCAAGTGACAAAATGATGGGAATGAAAAACCACCCCATTGTGGCTCTTTCATTTACTCGAAACTCGCGTACTCGAATTTAGTCGTCTTTCAATCGACGCGAATCGCGAAGAAAGCAAAGTAAATTTGCAAAGTACACTGTGAATTGAAAAGTATAAAAAGGAGCATGAGTCGTCTGTGACGATCACGATTCCGTTGACCTGCGCTTCACCACCCCGTGAAGACCGCGCAACTTAGCTTTGCTTCTAAAAATAACCTTTCATAACGATATCAGTTGATTTTTGATTTATTTTCTAGAATAATGCCATACATAGGTCATGGGCCATCTTGTAATTCATTTTTCTAAAATAAGATTCCAAATGAGTATCGGCCGATTCATGATTTATATTTCTGAAATAGCGTAGAATATTTTTTAGACTTTATTGGGGTGCGTTGGTCGAGGTGTTCCTCTAGGGAACATTTCACCTGGTCTGAGGTACCCAGTAGGATCTGGCTGTCAGATAGGCTGTAGGGGGTCGGGGCCAGGTCACGTGAGAGTGACGCGGCCGCGGTCACCTCTCAAAAAGGGTCCCCGCAAGAATGGCGGGTCTATCTCGATCCTTCGGAGGGTCTAACTCGGAGGGAGAAGTCTCCTCCACCCTTGACTTTGACATGGATGGAGTTTCTCCTCCTTCGGGGAGGTGCTTGTCATCTGGACGGGCTTTAAAAGGGCCCATTCTGGAAGGCAGAAACAGTTTTTGAGACTTGTGGAGGTAGTAGTTAACACTTTATCAACCGATAGCCTATTAGTCGGTTGCCACTATCGTTACAACAGTCATTATTATTATATGGACAGTAATTTGTTATTTAGCATTGAGATACGTTGCTCAGTTGCATCAGTTGCGTTGATTTGCAAGCTCCCACA
Source organism: Eufriesea mexicana (assembly GCF_001483705.2). Taxonomy (NCBI): domain Eukaryota; kingdom Metazoa; phylum Arthropoda; class Insecta; order Hymenoptera; family Apidae; genus Eufriesea; species Eufriesea mexicana. The sequence goes on along the minus strand of NW_016908280.1, from coordinate 212,238 downwards.
TTTTTATATGGGAGGAGTTTTATATGTCGAGCACTAGAGTGAATTTGTGCGTATGTTGTTGAATCGCTAGCGATCGGTAAAGTGTTAAGTATAGAGTTTTTGAGAGTTGTTAAGTTAGTCTGTCGGATTTCCATAGTTAGTTAGTCGAATTACAGTCAGTGTCGCCTAATAAAGTCTGGTCAGAAATTCTCTAGTAGCCACTAAAGCCACTATCCATCTTGATCCCTACAATAGCATCCTATAATAACATATTTATATTATAGATATAGGATCGCGTTTGGGTGGATTGACTAAAATAGTATTGTTTGCTTCTTGATAGAATAAAATATGCTTGTACATAGACTGACGGCTATGAAACAAAAGAGATTCGCTACGGGCACGTTTGACTTGGACTTCTTATTGACCCACAGGCACGCTCTTAGCGACTTCAAAGACTCCTGAAGACCGTTAATGACTGCTAGAGATTCCTGGACACTGATTCGCTCACGCCCTTGCACCCTTATTTAAATCGTTCATTCTGTCCTTTTCCATTCCCAGGTTTTCCTTTCCAATCATGCCCCTTTTCCACGCAACCTCGGTGGGCCAGGTACTTCAACCACTCTGAACGCATCCCTAAACTTTCACTCGATTCTATCATAAATATTCTTTGCAGTCAATCCTCTTGCATTCTTTCAGGGCCGTACTTATTCCAATCCCACATAGATAATATAAAATAATATCGTTTTCTAAATTATTTATAATAAATTATGTACCGATTCGAGGGTAGATATCGTTATCTGCGTAATTTTTCTCACAAAACAGGAGTACCTGTCTTGCTTATAGTGGTTATATTTTACGCGTTAACTGCTGCGGACGTCATCGATGGCCGGAATTAAACTCGACAATGGCGCCATGGGGATTACCGTGGCCGATGACGCCGGAATTAATTGAGATATTTAAATCAAATAAACAGTCGCGGTCGCATAATATCCGATACCTTCCACGATGGATAAACACCTGCACGAATTTAATTTTTATCACGATCTCTCCGCGAGTCGAATTAGACGATAGCGGACGGAAAATTCGACTGGCAAGTTGGTCAAAGGTTTACGACGCGAGGATTTCGTCAAAGATTTAGAAACTGTTCCATTGGCACGGAATTGTTCGAGGTACTCGCGGTTCTTTGTTGCCCGTGACGGGTGTCGGGATGAAAATTTATAAACGTGTGCAATCGTTGGCTCGGCTGCCAGGTAAAAGCAAAACCCGCGATTCCGTTCGCGACCGCAGTTTGAGGATGGAAAACTGCGATACGGGAAGGTTGCCCAATGGCGAACGTTTTGGCCACTGATTCGCCGGTTGTGACACCGCCTCTTGCTCGTTTTTCTCCTTTGGCTGATCGACGAATTCGACCACGAGAAACGATTCGTGCACCAGGTCGGTGCACACCATTGGCGATCATCGGCGTGATGCTCTTAACGCGACTACCGTCGCGGATATTAAATAATATACAGACAGCGTACCTCGCTACGTGTATATTTAATTATAAAAGTTGTTAGGATAATATAAATATCATTTGTAATCTGTCTTTGTGTTTCTTCCGGTAGGGGCGTGTATATGTTCTCTCGTTTTACTGTTTGATGCATCTAATATCAAGCTCTTCTCAATTCCTCAGCAATGGGAAGCTGATGGAAAATATCGGTAGTTTAGAGTAAAAATTAATCTCGTATGAGATGTGTGTGAGTGAACTGCGTTTGATGAAAGATTTTGTGATACAATATAGTTTGCTTAAGACGAAGTTTGGAATTGGGCTGCTCACCCCCTTCGACTCTCGAGTTGTTCAGTTGCGTATAAGTATTTCGATAGGAGCGATATACCTTGCTTGATAAGGAGCAAGTTGGGTAAAAGGTATACATTGTTCTTTTATAATAAGCAAAACTTCCGCCATGTCATGTGTGATACTTAAAACTACCCTTATTCCTTTGACGGCCAAAAATATTGCAGACCCATCGTAGTTTATTAAGTGTTAATTATTATTTCTCAATTCTAAGTTCTAGGTACTGAATTCTGAGTTTTGAGTACTGAATTCTGAGTTCCGAGTTCTGGGTACTGAATTCTGAGTTCCGAGTTTTGAGTACTGCATTCTGAATTCTGAATTCTAGGTACTAAATTCAGAGTGCTGAGTACTGAATTCTAAATTCTGAGTTCTGAACTCTAGGAACTGAATTCTGAGTTCTGAATTCTAGGTACTGAATTCTAAGTTCTATGTACCGAGTTCGGAATTCGGAATTCTAAGTACTAAATTCAGAGTTCTGAGTACTGAATTCTGTGTACTAAATTTTGAATTCTGAGTACTGAATTCTGAGTTCTGAACTCTAGGAACTGAATTCTAAGTTCTGAATTCTAGGTACTGAATTCTGAGTTCTGAGTTCTAATTACTGAGTTCTTATTTCAAAGTCAGAGTTCAGAATTCTGAGTTGTAAGTTCTAGGTACCGAGTTCTTAGTTCTGAGTACTGAGTTTTGAGTTCGATGGTCTGAGTTCTGAGTTCTTCGTCGACCAACATTTTCTCCATAGATCTGACTTTCGTCCTTCCTACTCGCTTTCCCTTTCACAACCCTCTTCCGCACAGCTGACCCTCTTTCTTAAGCCTGCAATACTACATATATACATACCGTTTTAAACAAATTGCTATCACTGCACACATGATTCCACTACCATAAATTCCTGAACAAAGGGAATCAAGAATATAAAGTGTTCTGACCACCACGACCATGGTATAGGTTTACGTATTCCAGGTTCCAGACGATTGGGGATGAGTGCACTCTTTTATTTGCCGAATCGTTTTTGACCTGGAGTACGATTATCGTTTATTCTTCGCGAATCGGTGTCTCTCGTGCGTCTTTTTTTCTTTTCCCTTTTCGGTGCTCCTGTACACTGTGCCCCACTTTCACAGCGTCTTTTTTGATATTTTTGCGCTGCTTCACTTTGATGCAACTTTTTTCTACACTCTGTGTCATCCGTTCTGTTTCTTCATTGACATAGTTTTCCCCCTTTTTGTTGTCAGAATTTTTTCCTTCATACGGTTCTTTTTTATATCGGGAGAGACTTGGATCTCTTTTTGGCTAGCAGAATTCCCGATTTTTGTCATCCATTGATCCGAAGTGGGCATTGTCCAAGCAACTAGTTAAAACCAAAAGAGTACTCGCTCGCAGGAGAACCTATTGTAGTTAGACAGTCTGCGAAACACTTTTCGAAAAAAGTGACCACTAGTCACAACTGAATGGACACCATCTATAGCAGGCAGTTAACCAAAGAACAGATACCGAAAGTGCATACAAGTTCCGAATACGTACTCGTAAAAAGTTGAATACTTAGGAATGCATCTGTTAAAATAACGTCATAAAATAGATATACTTAAGTATTTTAACGGAAAACCTGGTGAAAACTTAAAAAGGCACAGCGTCTTAATAAGAGTAAGTGAAAAAGGCCCGTACATAGTCAGACACGTCGTACACCTACGCTCTCCTGCCCTACGCTTCTTCTCCAACGAATACAAAATAGAAATTCAAACAAATTAATATTCTCTTCTCCTTTCTCATCAACAATTTTTTAATAAAAATTAAAATCATCTCCCAACTAAATTTAATTACATTTAAAATGCGAATAAATAAAAATAAAATATTGCTTAAGAATATTCAGCAGCTTGAAAGACCTACTATTTTCCGCACGACTGCCACTTTCCCGAGGAATAGGTTTCTAGAAGCTCTGGAAGCTTGAATTCCCAGCGATATCGCTGGATCGCAGTCAAGTTGATCCTTGAATTCGATCGTTTCAAAGTTAACGCGGTTTAGTGGCGCGAACGACGCAGCTACTTTGGCAAGGGCAATAATACCAGTGATATTACGTCTGCTATTATTAGGTGCGAACTGCTCGTTACACTGTAAACTGCATTCCCGTTTCCTTCGTACGTGTACCGGTGTGCGTGTACACGCGTGTACGTGCATGCCTGCGTAGAAGAGAGAGGCGCGCGCGTGTGTGCGCGGCGCACACAGGCAGCCACTGTGCACCAGGAACTAATGTCATTCAACATAATTAGCGTTACCCATTATGATCAAAACTTGTAGTCCACGACTGGGTCTCCGTTGCACGATAAACAGAGAGACAACGTCGATACGTCAACGTTAAGTCAGCTCTTGTAGTTGGGTAATTACGAGCGGGTAATTATTGGGAACGTTTCCACGCCGTGAACACCCACGACCACTTCCGCTTTCGCGTTTCCGACCAACGCGATTTCTTTGCCAACGGTATTTATTTTTTCATTTCCCTGCGACTCGTTAAGTTTATTTCGTGTCGATTGAATTGATTAAATCCGTTCCGTGTGTAGTTTAGTTTGCGCCGATACTACTTTTGGGAAATTTCGAATATTCTGCCATTTTCTGGAGTGTTTTGTATTTTAGATTTTAAAATTAGACCTAGTTTTTGAGTACTAGTTAAATTTGAGCCTATTTTTCGTTTCTGTGGAATTTATCGTAGAATTTCTTTTATGTGTATATGATATATGGGACATTTCGAATGTTTAACATTTTCTGGAGTGTTTTGTATTTTAGATTTTAAAATTAGATCTAGTTTTTGGGTACTGATTAAATTTCAACTTATTTTTCGTTTCTGTGGAATTTATTTTTAAATTTATTTTACGTCTATATGATATATTGGAAATTTCGAATATTCTGCCATTTTCTGGAGTGTTTTATAATAGATTTCAATTATTTTAGATCTCAAAATTGGACCTATTTTTTGAGCATTGATTAAACTAGTGTCTATTTTTCGTTTCTGTGGAATTTATCGTTGAATTTATTTTATATCTATATAATTAGTAGGAAATTTCGAATATTCTGCTATTTTCTGGAGTGTTTTATATTTTATATTTCAAAATTAGAGCTAGTTTTTGGGTATTGATTAAAATAGTGTCTATTTTTCGTTTCTGTGGGATTTATCTTTAAATTTCTGTTATGTCTATGTGACATATTTGGGAAATTTGGAATATTCTGCCATTTTCTGGAGTATTTTGTATTTAAGATTTAAAAATTAGACCTAATTTTCACGTACTGATTAAAATTAAGCCCATTTTTTGTTTCTGTGTAATTTATCTATAAATTTATTTTATGCCTAAAGAAAAATTTCGAAAATTTTGGTATTTCTTGGAGTACTTTATATTTTAGATTCATAAATTGGAACTAATTTTTCTGTACTGATTAGATTCGTCTCCATGTTTAACTTCTGTGAAATTAATCGTTGAATTTATTTTGCCTCGATTATAATTTATTTTATATCCAGACGACTTCCGAAAAATTTCGAATATTTCCACTATTTCAGATTTAGAAATTGGATTTAATTTTTGCACAATTATTATACTCGTTTCTTTATTTTATTTTTCCTTTGTTAACAGAAGTCACTGTTAAAATAATTTCCTGCAGTTTCGAAAAATTAAAAATTCTTCGTGATATTTCAAAAATTATTCGCAATCTAGCACCATCACAAAAGTCGACTACATTTATACGTCGAATTTACTTCGTTCTCACAATATATCACAAAGGAATCGAATGCTTCGATTAACGAACATTTCTTCAATCGGAATTTTCTCGAGAAATTTCCTTTTTTCGTATTTACCCCCGATGACAAAGGAGCGCTGGAATGTAACAGGAAGCTCGCGTTTCATAGACGAAACTGGGAAAATGGAGTTAGAGGGACGCGCGATCGACCGTGGCCGTTCAAATATTTAAAGTTTTTGTTCCTTCCTGGTCGAGATGTGTCTTTGCGCGGTCCTTTCGACATCCACTCGAACGGGAGAGGGTAAAAGTTCCTGGCCGGAATTCCTCTGATTTTTCTTTGATTCCGTCGAGCGGTTCGACACAGGCCCGGAATAAATCTAGGCCAGAGTTCGTGAATGCTTTATGACGCGGAAACACCACTCGAGAAGCGAATCTGCCCTCTGCTTGTGTGTGTTTCTGCGTGTCCGTGTGTGCGTGCGTGTGTGTGTGTGTGTGTGTGTGTGTGTGTGTGTGTGTGTGTGTGTGTGTGTGTGTGTGTGTGTGTGTGTGCGCGCGCGTGTGTGTGTGTGTGTGTGTCCATGTGTGTCCATGTGTGTGTCCGTGTGTGTGTGTGTCCGCGCGCGCGCGCGCGTGTGTGTGTGTGTGTGTGTGTGTGTCCACCGAGTAAATAAGTGGCTCGTCTACCTAGTTTCTCCATCGAGAGAGTGTAAACCACTCTTCCTCCTCGTCTTCTTTGCCTCCTTCCCTCCTTTCTTCGCTGGAATTCTTAACGAATCCTAGATCACGGGTAAATGAAGTAACGCGCAATTAAGTAACACGCGACGCTGCTCGAATCAGTGGTTCTCATCTGCCGATGCCATGGGAACAGAAGGTACTGTAGGGTTGTTACTCGAAGAGCTTGAGAAGATAGAATATTCTTTAGGTGAAATTATGGACATTATTTATCGTTATTTATTACTTTGGTATATTTTATTAAGGCACACTTCGTAGGCGAGATTATACAAATGGCTCAGTCAAATTTATAGCCCGGGAATTTTGTCTCGTGTGACGAAGTGGCGAGGAAAAATCGTATGGGAATTTTTAGGCGGTCGTTTGATAGAGGAGACTTCCGGTTATGAATTAGCTGCAAAACGAATGGGGATACAAATTTTTCATGGTCCACAGGGTAGTTCGAGTTGATGAAATTGCTTTGAGAAAGGTACCTCCGGTTTTCTACCCCATGGGGAGAAATAGAAAATTATTTTAATAAATTCAGTATGGGGGTGCGAAAGTTGAAGGTTTGCTCTTTTAAATCAGTGTAGGTGGGTGGTTGTACGATTTCTTTTAAGGAACCTACGGCTACTCGAAAACTGACGATTTTTCAGTAAAAATTTGGCAATTTTTCAATTTCGCGGACTGCAGAGAAATGTAGATTTTTTGAGAAAGAAGTTTCTAGTATCACTGCGAATTCTAAATGCGAAAATATGCATTTTTTCTCATAATCATAATATTTCCAAGATTGGCAATACTCCACTAAAAATTTCGCAGACTACGCAAAAATTGTAAATATTGTCTCAAAAATATTTCGTACATCCCTGACTAGCTTTTCTACGAAATCCGAAGGTTTAAAATACGAATTTTTCCACATAATCACGATCCTTCCAAGCTCGACAATTTTCCATTAAAAATATCGCGAATTTTTTAATTTCACGGACTACGCAAAAATTATAAATATTTGCACAAAAATATTTCGTACATCCCTGACTAGCTTTTCTACGAGATCCGAAGGGTTAAAATACGAATTTTTCCACATAATCACGATCCTTCCAAGATCGACAATTTTCCATTAAAAGTATCGCGAATTTTTTAATTTCGCGGACTACGCAAAAATTATAAATATTTCGTACATCCCTGATTAGCTTTGCTACGAGATCCGAAGGGTTAAAATACGAATTTTTCCACATAATCACGATCCTTCCAAGATCGACAATTTTCCATTAAAAATGTCGCGAATTTTTTAATTTCGCGGACTACGCAAAAATTATAAATATTTACACAAAAATATTTCGTACATCCCTGACTAGCTTTTCTACGAGATCCGAAGGGTTAAAATACGAATTTTTCCACATAATCACGATCCTTCCAAGATCGACAATTTTCCATTAAAAATATCGCGAATTTTTTAATTTCGCGGACTACGCAAAAATTATAAATATTTGCACAAAAATATTTCGTACATCCCTGACTCTCTTCCCTACGAAATCCGGAGTCTTCTCTTTATTAATCGTCCTCGCGAGCGGATGTTGAATCCACTGCTTCCCCGGTGTAATCAGAAATGATTTTCGTACGAGCGCGTCGACGCGAAAACACAAGCCCGTTAATTAGAAGCTCGCAGCAACGAGTCCTGCCGCATGCAGCGTTTAGATAATTAGGCACACGCCGCGTTTACACGCGCCCTATCTATGCCCGTGCGTCATGGACCGTTCCTACGACTAATTCCATCGATGTTGACTTTGCTGTTCGCAGTTGGACAGGTTCAAAGAGCCACCAGCGTACGGGCCGATGTGCGATCTGCTCTGGTCGGATCCCCTGGAGGACTTTGGCAACGAGAAGAACGCCGAGCACTTCTCTCACAACAGCGTCAGGGGTTGTTCGTACTTTTACAGGTAAGCATCCCTCTCATCCGCTCTAATTATACCAACAAACATAACCGACCCGTGATTTAACGCGCATAATAATTCATCAATAACAGAATTTAATGCATCCTATTATTATCATTGTAAAGTTAAATTTAAAATAATTTATTCCACTCGTGATTTTTGCTATTCCCAGGGGGGTGGAGAAGTAATTTCAACCGAACTCTTCCACCCCGAAGAACGTGTTCATAGCATAACTCTTACTTTAATTTTCGATAATTCTAAAGACTTTATTATTTTGTGTTACGATTATTACATCGGAGGTTAGGCGTGCCTTCTCAGCCTGCCCTCCCAGAGGATTATGTCATATTATATATGTAAATCTGAAAATTCAGAAAATTTACTAGTACCAAACTTGACAGTTTGGATCCACGTGCGACAGACTCACCAAGGGAACGGACGGACTTGTAAATCCGTCACTTGTAAATCACGTCATTGACCACGTCACATGCTCACACATATTTTCACTATTACAACTAAATTACAACTGACCTATGCCCAGTCTCTCTGTATTGTTCTTTCCACTTTCATATATTACATGAACATACACAATTATACACAATTCACACAACACCTCAATTATTACACATATATTCATTTATTACGATAATCTGAATCATTAAATACTGCCAGCCCATGCATACTTGTTCCACTTATCCCTTTCTTACATACATCACTCCTTTATTATATCAACATATATATATATTCAAAATCTAGGTTAATCATTACCACAGGTTGGACGAAAGTTAACTGCTGGGCCCCAGACATCTTGTTTTTAATTTTTCATTTTACAAATAAATTTCTGTCATATTGCTTATATAAAATCATTCTAAAAAATATCTGCCAGGGCACATCTTCGAATATCTTCATAGTATACATAGTACTCGATATCAGGAAAGTTATGTTAGTGGTGGATGAAATATCAGTAACAATAAGAACAATTCTTTATTTAATTAGAAAAAAATGATCAAACATAAATATTATATTGTATGTATAAATCTAATTAATTTCTAGCAATCACATGCTCACATAGACACAAATATTGAGTATAAATCTAATTAATTTCTCGCAATCACATGCTTACACCTATTTTCGCTATTACAACTAAATTACAACTGACCTATGCCTAATCTCAATACACAATTCACACACACCTCAATCATTACACGTATGCTCATTTATCACGATAACCTGAATTTATTAGATACTGCCAGCCCATGCATACTTGTTCCACTCATCCCTTTCTTACATACATCGCTCCTTTATTATATCAACACATATATATTCAAAATCTGTATTAACCATTATCACATTTTATTCCATAATTTTTCCTATTTCTTAAATTATATTCATAGAAGAATTCTAAATTTATATTTACAGTCAGTAACAAAAATGTTCACCTAGATATATCACAAATTTTTACCAATCGTATCTTTCATTTTTATGTTAGTGGTGGATGAAATATCGATAACAATAAGGACAATTCTTTATTTAATTGCAAAAGAATGATCAGACACAAATATCGAGTATAAATCTAATTAATTTCTCGCAATCACATGCTTACACCTATTTTCGCTATTACAACTAAATTACAACTGACCTATGCCTAATCTCAATACACAATTCACACACACCTCAATCATTACACGTATGCTCATTTATCACGATAACCTGAATTTATTAGATACTGCCAGCCCATGCATACTTGTTCCACTCATCCCTTTCTTACATACATCGCTCCTGTATTATATTGTTACAAATCGCGAGTGTAATTCTTATTCTTCAATTTCAATCACTGGATTGCCGAAGAATTCTAAAACGTCAGAATAAATTTTCCCTACTGAAAAGGGTGACAGCACTCTCTGAACTTCGCTGGAAGATGTTCCTTTTATAGTCAACAGCCGATTGTTATTTAAACCGAACATTCTGTGAGATGCTGGATTGTTCTACTCTGAAGTTACGATCCACTCTTCCTGGCCGAATACCGGGTGGATATGATCTCGTAACAATATCATCACATATATATTTAAAAATCTATGTAACCATTACCACAATCTTCACTCCACTTTTTACATTCTGACTTTCCTCCATTTTTCAACGTCTCTGAAGAATCTCGCAGTCTTTCACGTTTCTCTCTCTCTCTCTCTCTCTCTCTCTCTCTCGCTCGCTGAATTTCCCTTCTTCCTCTCGTCTCTTGATCCCATTCTCCGAATAATTAACCGGTCGTTTGTTCCCCGCCACGTGAACCAGTCAACTTCGCTGCGACTTCCGGCGGAAGCTCGCCTCCGCGTCCCCTTCGGCCACCGACGTTGTCTTCTTCGCGGTCCAGACAAATTAATAACGACCGTGTCTCTTTTATTCCTCGGAATCAACGTCGTGCTAGTCGTTACACCGATCGAGGTCGAATTCCTTTGATCGTGCTCGATGAAAGTTTCAAACGCTATCGCGGATTCTTGCTGTCGAGTCGCGGGGAAACTCGTGCGGAAAATCGGAGTCAGGCGATGTAAAATTCTGGCCGGGGACAAAAGAATTCGAAAAGGGAAATTCTAACGGAGACAAAGGAAATTTTTCTGGTTCCGCTTCCGTATTCTTCCTTCTTCTTCATCCCAAGAGGTTGAAGGGGGTCCTGGTATATTCGGGAATTTTCTTCGAAGAAAGTGTTTACTCGATCATTCTGAGAATTATTAGAATTAGGCTTATTAAATAACTATTAACCCTTTGCACTCGAGATACGCCCTTCAGTCGCCATTTGATAAAATTTCGAAGCTCGATATTAATTAATATATCAAATTTGAAATAATGTGACAGTGTGCGAGGTATCGAAATTAAATAATTCTACGTGTTAATTATTATATGATTTCTTACTCTGTGCTGAGAAAATATTCTTCAACTCGTACCCTTCTTTAGCCAAAAAATCGTCGAGCGCAAAGGGTTAAAGTATGAAAAGAAATTTTTGTGGAATTTTAAAATACGTCGCAATTTGGAATTATCACAGTGTATTTGTTTTGTAACAGCCTCGATAGCGAGATCTGTAATTGGCTCGAGCTGTAGATCATCCCCTATTTGATCAAAACAGGAATACAAACAATTCTCGTACTCTTTATGAAAGTGGTCGATGAAGCTTTAAATATATGGAAAGTTGAGAATTTTAAAAATGAGACAACTTTGACGATAAAATCGATATCTTCGCAAAAGTTTCGAATATTTATGTATGAAAAGGTTGTTTAAATTAATTATTTTGTTTAATTTATAGATTCATCGACTAGTACATGTATCGTATTATGTGTATGTTAAATTTTAAATGAATTGGTAACCTAGTTTTTGAGATATCTTTCCTGCCAATTTGAGCAAAGTGGTTTCGAGAAGAACGCATTTATACTCGTTGTGAAGCCCTTAATATTTCGAGGACTACATTGAAAATTTGGAAATATATTCTAGGGATCTACTATTAATTAAAACACAATGAAAGAATCAAGTTTTGTCCCTGTCTAAACCAGGATTCTCCCTAAAATCGAATCAGGAATAGGCTAGCTCAATTATATCGAAATCAGTCTAATTATTTACCCGTTTATCGAACCACCCCATTATAAATTACTTTCGTCATCCTCGACGAATAAAATCGTAGTTAATAAGTCGCATAAACTTTAGCTTGCGTAATTTTATCGTAAACGAAATAAATATACATCTCTACCAGCCGAATTTATACTCCTCTGCAACGATTCTCTATTATTAAATCGTAATATAGGGTGTTAAGTGACACGCAGTGCCATCTCGCTGTTGAGATTTCCTCGTACGTGCAGAAAATCCGTCGCATAAAGCCAAGGTGAGTAATTAATAGCGCATTGAAACTCTGCCGCAGTGCGTCCCTGGTCTCGGCAATGATCAAAACACAATAGTGCCATTTGGCATTTTTCGGCGCTCGTGCTGCTTCGAATTTCATGTTGGAAAGTCGCACAGGCCAAGGTATTTAGCAATGCGTTTCGCCGCAGTGCGTTCTCCATCTTGCTATTTAACAGTGGAATAAACAGAGTGCCTTTGTGTGCCATTTGGCATTTTTCGAACGAACCGAAATACGCGAGCGTGATTTTGACAGTTTTGACAGTATTTTTCTGTCGCGATGTTTGGAGGACTTTTGATATTAAAATGGGATATCGAAAAGTTTGGATATTAACATCGGGGTAAAATTCGAGGATAGGTTTGGGTGCGTACTCGATTTTGTGGAGAAAGCTAGGCTTTCACTCATCAGATAGGGGTCAAATCGTTTTGAGGCCTTAGCAGGGAGTAATAAATAAGTCGCCATCCGACTTTCCTTCATGGTAGGTTCTAACTTTACTGTGGACTGTGTACTACATTGGAAGGCACAGTATTGTGTGTTCGAGAAAAGAAGGTACTGCGTGTTTTGATCTTTATGACTGAGTAAGTTCGCTGACGTTCCTATGCAGTGATAGGCAGTGACCGCTGTTGGCAAAAAATGGTGACAAATATGATCGGTTACTGTTTTCGACCAATGGTGGTTACTATATTTGGCCATTAGCGGTCACTGTGTTTGACAAATAGTGGCCACTGTCATTGGCCAATAGCGGTCACTGTCTTCGGCCAATAACGGTCACTGTCTTCGGCTAATAGCGGTCATAGCCTTCGGTCAATAGCGGTCACTATCTTCGGCCCTTAGTGGTCACTGTCATCGGCCAATAGCGGTCACTGTCTTCGGCCAATAGCGGTCACTATCTTTGGCCAATGGCGGTCACAGCGTTCGGTCAATAGCGATCACAGTCTTCGGTCAATAGCGGTCACTATCTTCGGCCCTTAGTGGTCACTATCTTCGGCCCTTAGTGGTCACTATCTTCGGCCCTTAGTGGTCACTATCATCGGCCAATAGCGGTCACTGTCATCGGCCAATAGCGGTCACTGTCTTCGGCCAATAGTGGTCACTGTCTTCGGCCCTTAGCAGTCGCTGTGTTTGGCCAATAGCGGTCACTGTCTTCGGCCCTTAGCAGTCACTATCTTCGGTCCTTAGTGGTCACTGTCATCGGCCAATAGCGGTCACTGTCTTCGGCCACTAGCGGTCACTGTCTTCGGCCATTAGCTGTCGCTGTGTTTGGCCAATAGCGATCTCTGTCTTCGATCAATAGCGGCCACTGCCTTCGGTCAATAGCAGCCACTGCCTGTCATGCATGGGAGTATCAACGAAGACAGTCAGCCGTGAGGATGAAAACATCCTGTGCCTTCTTTTCTCGAACACACAGTACATTTCACCAAAGAATATTCAAAAAAGGGACTACACGAGACAGTCAGGCCCTAATAACGAGTTGCAAGGTGTATTCCATCGAGCCTCATCGAGGTGATCGACATAATAAAACCGAATTATCAACATAGACATAGTCCTCTTCGTTCCACCCACGTCATCCCTTCGAAGGAAAATGGAGGATCAGTGGCCATATTCGTGATCACGAATGGAATCGTTTTATGAAAGTATGAAGGACATCATAGGCACTGGTTCAGTTTCAATTGATGAAAAATAGTATGTATTCAAGATTCGCGGTCTATGGAAGATTTTCACGCGTATATTGCAACTAATTTCCGACTGTTTTATCGTCCATTGGAATTCTTACATGGTCTTCGTGTAGGTGGCAATGGCGATTGCGTTTTAATTAGAAGTTAGTAGCACCGAATCCGACGTAGTTTGATTAGAAGAGCAGTTCCAGTGATTCGTTTCTCCTCGTTACAACGGATCGATCGCTCCCAATTGAAAGTCAGCTCGTAAAAGTATGAAAAATTACCCAGGAAAATCGCGATTTTTATCGGTTTTAGAAAACGCGGAGGATAATTATTTTATTTCCCAGACTTTTTATAAATTTCTCCGATCGGTGGAATAATCGAGGTTAAAGTGCAACATTTGTCTCATCGAACTTCCATTAAAATAGCTTCTGTGATGTAACATTTTCCATCGAAGCTTCGAATCTTCCATATTAGGTATTAAAAACTACTTGGTCTCCAAAATTATTGATAGAACGAAAAATCTAAAAATTCTTTTCTCCCATATTTTTCAAATTATTTACCATACCCATTATACTGTAATCAATTTAATTCGTCATCAAAAATTATATTTCATACGATTTTTAATGCTCGTAGAATTAATACAAGTCCCAAAAACTTTTATAGTTGCATTTCTAACTAAATGAATACACTATAGCTGCTAAAATTAAATATCTCCCCAATGCAAATTTTTAATCTATTTAAATCGCAGTCCATAAGGTTGATCCATATAGTTCCCAAAAATTATTCGTTTGATTAATTATCCAACGATAATTATTTCAATATGGATATCCAGTGCCGAACTATTCACCTAGACAAGGATCACAGAGTCACAAGTAGCGCGATCGCGAATTTGCCAGTCGGTCCGGCCAGTCGCGCGACTTTTCCACTGAAGCCCGATAATTACACGAGGACTGATCAGCGTTGTTTACGAACTGCGATTTAAACCGAGCCGCGTTTGGCTCCCGACGGCAATTAGCCTGGCTAATGAAGGTGAATTGTGTTTCGTTTAAATTCGTTCGTGACACACAGGCGAGTTACTTCAGTCGCGAAATCCACCGGCCGCTGTCTGACCCTGCGTTGGCCCACACTACTGCGAGCCGGTCCCGCGCTTTGCATTCGCGTCCACGGTGAACTAATTAACGCGAATTTCGGACCAAAAGCCCGCGTATCGATGCACCCTGTCCGATGAATTATGCGAATTGCTCGTTTGTTCGGGAATATCGAAAATACAGCGAGTCTCTCGCGATCAATCGCGATCTGCCTTCTTCGGTGTCGTTTATGGTTGAATATGGGGTCGAGCTGTTGTGTCTTTCCGTTAGATCGTTGCATTTATCATTGCACGGTGGTCTCGAATGTAAAGGGAAATATCTTTTTTGATTTTGTTGTATATTTTTATCGGGTGTGATAAATAAA
The DNA here is from genome assembly GCF_001483705.2 of Eufriesea mexicana. Taxonomy (NCBI): domain Eukaryota; kingdom Metazoa; phylum Arthropoda; class Insecta; order Hymenoptera; family Apidae; genus Eufriesea; species Eufriesea mexicana. The sequence goes on along the minus strand of NW_016908280.1, from coordinate 197,085 downwards.
TTTTATTTTTCGCGCGAAGGGAATCGAGAGAAATGCACGGTGGTAGTTTAGGGTGTATTTTTAACACCGCCTGTGGATCTCCTGTCTCCCATAAAGTCGATATGTACAATGTTTTCTCGCACCACCTCTCGTAATACTCTAATGTATAACGCGAGATGGTTTCTGCAAACAGAAAGCGAGTGAAAAATATCTCCACGAGAAAATATTCGGACAGGAGCGTATACACTATCGCGTTTCAGCTGTTAGTCGTTGTATAAACACTCGCGTTGCATGAAACATAATTTCTGGTTTACGAAGAGAACCTGGCAGGGGCAACTATTATACCAAGTTATTAACGAAGAATAATTTTCGATTAAATTACCACTTGACTGAATTATGTAACACTAAATCGAGTTAATAACCGTATTTTATGAAAATATTTCGGGAGAAAATTTTTAAATAAATTTTCATCAGTGGTGTCGAATCTTTTTTGAAATATTGTTAATTAATATAACGTAACGGTACAAAATGGTGGTTTTGGAGGAAAATGCGTTACTCTTTGTTAGTATAACACAGTAATTTTTTACAAATTTTTTACGCAATACTGACTCAAATCAATACGGCAAGAAAGTTCTAAATAAATTTTTATCAGTGGTGTCGAATCTTCTCTTTTGAAATATCGTTAATTCGTATTATATAGCGTTAAAAAGCATTGGTTTAGGAGGAAAAAGCGTTACTTTTCGTTAGTATAACAAATAATAAATTTTTCCCAAATTACGTAATACTAATTCGAGTTAATACTCCTATTTCATAAAAATATTGTGGGAAAAGATACTAAATAAATTTTCATCAGTGGTGACGAATCGTCTCTGTTGAAATATTATTAATTCGTATTATATAGCGTTATAAAAATGTTGGTTTAGGAAGAAACAGCATTACTCTTCGTTAGTATAACAAATAATTTTTTACTAACTTACGTAATACTGATTCGAATTAATACCCCTAGCTTATGAAAATATATATTGGTGGCCAGTTCTAAATAAATTTTTATCAGTGGTGCCGAATCTTCTCTTTTGAAATATTGTTAATTCGTATTACATAGCGTTAAAACATATTAATTTTAGTGGAAAAAGCGTGTCTCTTCGTTAATATAGCAAATAATAATTTTTGATCAAATTACGTAATACTGATTCGAGTTAATACTAATTTATGAAAATATTGTGGAAAAGGGCAGCAAAGTAAACTTTTATGAGTGATATCGAATCTTCTCTATTGAGATATTGCTAATTAATGTTACATAGCGTTAAAAAATATTGGTTTGGAAGGAAGAATCGTGACTCTTGGTTAGATTTCCGCCCCGAAGGTTGCCTCGACGCAATGGCGTCCACGTCGAACGCGGGTGGTGTGTTCGTGTAAACAAATTAAGCACTAGACGTCAGTCGACTGACCTTTTTCGCGCGCTTATAACTGACCTGGCCAAGGACCGCGAGAAACGCTCGAGCCAAGGTAAAGGCAAGGCCGTAAACTACCCTTAAGCACCTTTCACAATGGCCGCGGTGATCAATTACGTGCGAACGAGGATCAAAAGTGTTCTCCATGCACTCGCGGAGCCTCGCATTAACTCGAAACGCTAGAATTTATAGCGCTCCAATGACAAATACACGACTCTTTAAGAACAAATCGTTCATTTTTTCCCCTCCTTTCACACGTTCTTCCTTCGGCTATACTTCAATTCCTCGCTTTTCGCATCTTCCCTTCCCTGCGTCGCGTTAATATTTCAAATTCGAGTTGCACGAGCTTTTATGACGGTTTATACGCGACTCGTTATTTCGCGCACCGTGATTCGCCGTTAATTATGCGCGATACGGGCCGATTTATGAGAGCAGCGAATCGTTGGCCGCCATTAAAAGTACAAACGCGTCGTTCCATACGAATTGCACGTCCGCCGGAAGCTGATGGCCTCGCGGGGTGGCTGTCGCGTTAAAAGCCACTGCTCGTGACATTTGTTTCGACACCAAATTTTACGTGCATACGTGTTTCCACGACTTTTACGAACCTCCACATTCACCCTACCATCCCCAAATTTCGAAGATTCTCAAAATCTTCACACTCCTCTTTCTTTCATCGATTTATCCAGTCTTCATAGTGATACATGTGTTCATTTTCGATGTTTTAAATTTTAATTAACCCTTCCGCTACTATGAGTGACTAACTGGCCACAAGAATTGAGTAAAAATTAAGGCAAGTGCTACCGTTCCTCTTCGCACAAAATTGCAAGCGCTATTGCGATGGTCGATCTTTCCTCCTTTTTCATTTTTCCTTCAAAAGACTTGGTCTCAAATACTAAAGACTTCACGATCATAATGTTTCCATCGTTGGTACGATGCTTTGTTCTACGAGAAAGATTTCGCTGCAATAAAACTCACCATAGCGAAAGGATTCGTTTTAATTTTGAACGCGTCAATCCCAGAAGCAGTTATTACTACCTTAACCTTACCTCACTTAACTCACTAGCGCCACCACGGTCCATATCTCCAATAAACATCTATATACGCAAATATCGTATATATCGTATATAAGCAGTTTTCGTATCGATAACCGCGAATCATTCGGTAAATGGAGGGCAAAGAAGACGTAAATGAATCAAAATGGCGTCGGGAAAGATCGCGGATGGACAAGAGGAAGAACCGCGCGCTCGACGAAGCTTATTAACTAATTGACTCGTCCGCTTTCTGTTTTTCGAGCGATTCGCGCGAGCGTGCGGCGATCGATTCGCGAGATGACCCCCGTCAGATGCTGATGATTTATCGGCCGCATTATAATTTATAAACGCCCGGCCCGTGCCTCTGTTATCGCGCTCGATCGCCGGATAAAATTACTCCGCGCGAGAGGGACGGAGAATCGGCGAGAGAGAAAAAGCGAAACGAGAGAGGAAGAGAGAGTTATCGCGAATTTTCGCGTGCAGCCTCGCGTGCGGCTTGCTGCAAACCCCGAGCAAAATTGTCGAGAGCGTTTCGAGCCTCCCTTGCACCGTACTTCCGGCCAACCTTCGAGCGAATTTCACGTACGTGCATTCGACGTCGCTTGTTGTTGTTGCAGGCACCGCGAATCTAGTTTACGCGCAATTTAACCTCTCTCTGCCGATTTTCGAGGCTCCCGGGTTTTTGGACGTTGCGGAAATTTTCCCCGAGTTTCTGGAGAACAAGGAGATTTTCGCTGAGGAAACTTCCGGTGATCTAATAAAAACATTCCTTCGTCGTTTGTACTCTACATTTTTTGGGAATTAGTTGTTAAATCGTTATAATTCATATGGATTATTTTACGAATTTTTTTGACTATGGGAAATACTGGGAAAATTTTTTGAAGCTCCCAAGAAAATCTTCAAAGTATTCTTTCTTTTGCTGCAGAGGGTGAGTCGATATGAATGACAGTTAAATAGAAAAATACTGTAAATCAAATTTTGTACATTTATCAGGACGCATGTCAACTTTTTAAACCCTAAATTTTGGAAATATGTAAGCTTAAAATTTTTAAATAGCTTCGTAAATTTTTATATTGTCTTCTGAAAATTACATCCTCTTAAATACACTAAATTATGAGTTATTTTGAATGGTTGTTCTAATTAATTCATCCTATATTTTATTTCAGGGATTGAAATATCTTTTAACTGACTATCATGAATTTTTTCTTCTTTTTATTTAGAAACAATGAATAATTTTATAAAGAAATTGACCAATTCGATACTCAGATACCCTAAGGGTTGACCAAGCGACGCTTTAATCTTTGTTCTTCCAGCTTCTTTAAAGCTTCCAGGGTCTCTGGTACCATTTCCGCATTCCACCCCCTAATTCGAGATACAGGAAGTGGTCGTTGGAAGTTTTATAGCCAACTATAGCTTCTGCGATGGAAGTCACCGTAAAAGCTGACTCGGCCCGATGCTGGAATTTCCACTAAAATTAAATGCGTTTTCGGTGTAGACGGTGTGCCGCGATAAATCATCGTGTCGGCGATAAAACGCGCAATATTTTGCCGCGAAGCGATCCCATCGCGTCGAATCTGACGGCAGACAGATAGTTGGTGCTCGTCGAAAGCCGTCGAGCTTTCCTCTCGCGACGAGATCGCTGCAACTTTTCGAATGCATTTCGAAAACCGCGCTGTCGCGCTCGCTAATTCTCGTCACGCTCGATCTCGCCAATTTTTGCTGAAAAATTACGTTCCGACTCGCTTCGTTGTCTTGGCTACAGAGCCCAAGGTTCCGCCTGAAGATAAGTTTGGTTTCTGAAAAATTGGTGAAGTTAATAGAAGTTAATATCAAAGGTTTAGATTGGTGTAGATTTTTATATGTGGAATAGTCACTTTTGTATGTGTTATCAAATTTGTGATGGATATAGTTCACAGCCATTAGCCCTTTCACGAGAAAGAGTTTCGAGAGTCCTGTGACGACTTTGCACTTAACTCACTAGCGCCACCACGGTCGATATCTCCAGTAGACATCTATATACGCAAATATCGTATATATCGTTGAATTACTTTCTATTCCTATCGATATAATCTTGCAATTTTCTTTTTAAGATTTAACCTAAGGATTTCGCAGGTTATGCTGCACTTTTGATACAATTTACGTTTGGAACTTTGGATTTGAAACGTCCGAATTAGAAGTATTTACAATTCTCGGTAAAGTAATCTCGAATATTTAATATTCACAGGATCTTGCGACCTAATTCATGATGTTGTTACTCGAGAAGTTTATTAAATATGCAACGTTGTCTCGCGACGTATAGAATCATCGATTGTCGAAGAAAGAGTCAGGGAAAACAGCGAGGAAAGGAATAAATCTGGGAAAAATTCTGCGTACGCTTGTGGCACGATGTAATCCTACAATCGTTGCAGAAACTCGGCCATAAAACCGTCTAATCAGCGACGCAAGGTGATCGAAAGGGTTGTCACGCGCTTCACGTGAGCCTGGCGATCGAATGGAGGTCGCTGCGTTTACGAGGGCGAAGCGAAACATGGAAGAAGTAGGGTAGACTGTTCTCACGCGAGCTTTTACGAGTCTGTCTTTCGAGATTCTACGACCTTCCGAGGGAAGGAAAGCGCACAGGCGTCTCGAACGATTTCTTTATAGCACCGCGGCCATTACGGAATTGCCGTCGTGCCGTTGTTGCACTCGCGAAAGGATCTCACGAATATTATGGCCCCGACGAAGTGCGTTCCGCCATTTTATATCGCGCCTTCCGTGCAATTTCTCATCGCCCGACCGTCGTTCGGCTGAAATTTCCCCTTAACTCGCGTCTTCAATGGAAATTCTCTTTTATTCTTGCCCCTGGGCTCATTTTCTTCTTTAATATCCAACGAAACTTGCATTTTTTCACCCTATTCGAGTAGCGCGTTTCATTCTATTCGATATACTTGGTAATTTCCGTCGATGGGAATTTTTTACTCGAAATCCACAGTCGTGCCTGTTAGACGAATTATTCTCCCGTGTTTCTCTCGCGAGTTCTCGGTAACTTAATAAGGCAAGACTAATCGCGAGAAGCTTCGTCGAGTGGAATTTCTCGCAGAGTTTCCGTGTCGCGGAGCAGAGTGGATAAATGTTGCCGGTTGTTTTCGCAGTTACGCGGCGTGCTGCGATTTTCTGCAGAACAACAACCTGCTCAGCATCATAAGGGCGCACGAGGCGCAGGACGCAGGCTACCGTATGTACCGGAAATCACAGACGACGGGCTTCCCATCGTTGATCACCATCTTCAGCGCGCCCAACTACCTCGACGTTTACAATAACAAGGTGAGACGACGAGCTACCGAGGAACAATGGCGAACGGGAATCACGAAATCCGTTCGTGCTGCCTTTCTTGATAGAACGTTATCGAGTTCATGGGAATCTCTTTTGCGCGATGCCGAAGTTGCCAGAGACTCTACCTTCCTTTTCACGTTCACAGGCAGCGGTGCTGAAGTACGAGAACAACGTGATGAACATCAGGCAGTTCAACTGTACACCGCATCCCTACTGGCTGCCCAACTTCATGGACGTCTTCACGTGGTCCCTGCCATTTGTAGGTGAAAAGGGTAAGTTGTTTATTGGTTAGGAAATTATCTACGAATGTTCCATAAGCGAGATTAATTTTATAGATTACAGTAGTGCCTCGTTAATTTTTCGAAACGGGTCGAAACTGATTATCACGAGTCTGGGCCGTGGTACATCGGTCGGGTCGAAACTGACTATCACGGGCCTGGTACGTAGTACGTCGGCCGGGCCAGATGTAAATACCACGTGTCACGCCCATGGTTTGTTAATGTGCCCCACATAATCTCGTATGATTAGTACAACTTAAGACAGATTTCTATTCATGTTTCGGGACCAAGCTGTTGAATTTTAAATCGTGAGGCAAGGGGTTAACGTGACCATATTTGGTCATGTTAAGGGTTGGACGCATCGCCCAGGGTTTTTCCCAATTGACCTCGACTTTGTTCTTTCGTGGATGGAAAATTCACGATACTACAAATTTCAAAACAAGGATGCTGAAAATTTCCCGGATGATCTACTTAGGTACCTTCGATTTTGGCCAAACCTGGTCCCAATCGTTGAATTCTCGAGGCACTACTGTATGAGACTCAATTGATTTCACGGAGAAATGCTAGCTTAGACGAATTACCATTAATTTTATTTTTATTTCTCGTTCAACAGTCACGGAGATGTTGGTGAACGTGCTGAACATCTGCTCGGACGACGAGCTGATGAGCGACGGAGATGAAGGGCTCGAAGAAGGTAATGTCCACTGTTACTTCGCTCCTTCCTCGTTCTTCTTTAATATAATCACGTTTCTTGCAGAGATTCTTCTTTCTCTATCTATCTATCTCTCTTTATATATATATTTATACATATCAGTATATTTTTTTTACTTATTTCTCAAATCGATATCCACTGGTCCCTCTTACATCGTGATCAGAGTGTTCCCTCTTGTGCGCCACGTTTGATGCTTGAACGATTAACCGATTGAAGGGAATGTATGTAGCCAGTATCCAATATTCTTTTTCATTTTTTTTCTCTCTCTCTCTCTTGTACCATTTATTCGTTCAAGGAAGCAAGAAGGTTTTATCCTTGTTAACGGAGAAGAATGTTTTCCTTTTTCGCGATTTTTCTTTCCACAACGCGTATTTCTCAAGCGACCGACGCTAATGTGTTTTCATCTGTCAGATCGAAGCGACTCGATGGAACGAACGATTCCAGTTTCGAGGCTTTATCGGCGATTCCGAACGTGCTCTAGACACGATTTAAGAGAGGCCATGTTGAACGCTCGGGAACGCGAGGATTCATCTCTTCACCGCGCGTTAAAGTCTCAGAGAGTCTAGATAACGAAGAGTGACACGTGGTTCCCTTGCTCTTTTTCTGAATCGTCGCGTTCAACCGAATGGAAGATCGATCGCGTGACTGCAAAGAACTTAAAAAACAGGAGATCTTCTCTTTTTCCATCTATCTCACACACTTTTCCACGATGCAGCTTCGATCCTCGCTGCTCATTTTCACCCCCTCCGAACGTGCAGCAACGAGCCTTTAAATTTGCACCCTTTCCATTGATTTTCCGTAAACATTTCCCCGCAGAGGGAAGATAAAGTGCATTCGAATTGTAGAGAAAGAGCAGTTCGAAGCGAGGAACGAAACTGTATCCTTTTTCCAATCGAACGACACGTTTCTTATTATCGAATTATTTCCTTCTCACGATTGGGTTGTCTCAAAAATTCCCAAGACACCTGCGCAGTGTCGAGCATTGATAAAAATAAAATTAAAATTAAAATAAAATCAAAATAAATTTATCGATGAGCTTTTAAAAGTCGATACGTTCTTATACACCGTTTCGCAGACAACTTGAGACAACCCAACGCGTCAAATTTTGTATTCATTTGGAAAGCTTTCACTTCTCGTAAAGGCTGTCTTGTACCCGCGATTACTCTACGATAGCCACCGGAACATGAACGTTTTTTAATCAGCTTTGCCGCCACGCCTCGATCCGCCAGCCGCAAAAGCAGACGACGAAGCTGCACCCTAAACGCGACTACTTCCGAATTATTTCTTCTCGATCTTACTCGAGTCACACCTTTCGTTCCACCGTTAATAACCACCCGCTACGGCCGCACCTGTCTTTTTCAAAATTCTCACCTTTCTCGGGATCGAGACGTTTAAGTGATAACAATATGAAAATTCAACGCGTACCTAAGAAAATCGGGTGAAAAAAAAAAAATAAAATGATAAGAAAGAATTAATAACGCAAAGGAACAAACGATCGAGACGAAAGGATCGATCGTCAGGGCGAACTTCGGATAGTATACTTATACACGAACCCCTTGCTCCCCTTTTTCACCCTCTCTGTTGTACCCCCCGTGAGCAATTAAGATACTGTGCCGCGAGAAAAAGGTACAAGTGCGTGTATGAGAAATAAAAGATCCGAGAACTGACGATTTAGAGAATAGAAATGTCGAATGAAAACGCGCCCATATCCCGTGGTATCGACTTTCAGAGGAAGATTTTGAATTCTCTTTCTGTTTCCATTTTCACCCGCTGCACGGACAGATGGTAAGAAGCGCCACTCGACTCTTCTAATCGTCACATTATTAACACTATTCCTACCGACAGTTCTCTTCTGCCAATTCCTACCGCGATCGGTCAAATGACCGGTTTTTGATCATTTTTAACACAGAATCGAGATAATAGGCAATTTAACCACTTGCGCTACGATTTAACTTTCGGTTGCCATGCCGCGTTCTACGATATAACATGCGGTAAGGCGTTATATTCACGCCGCACCGCGTCTACGAGCTAACTGTTAGTCGACGTGGTGGACACGTCGTGTTTGTTTCTGCGACGAATGCCTATCGACGTGGTATACACGTCGCTGGCGGCTTTGGCCAAAAGCATCTCGACGTGCGTGACACGTCTTTATAGCGCAAGTGGTTAACAGTATAAAAATACAGTTTCTTTTATTCGAAAGTATAGTATGTACAATTTATTAATTTTCACCGCACTTTTGTTACAAATAGTACATTTCATCCAGGATTGTACACTTTTCGCATTATTACATTCTAAGCAGATTTTGTTGGTCTTATTATCTTTGCAATATCTTATCTGGCATGTTTTCCGTGAACCTGTACTTATATTTGAGTCGTTCACTGCACGAGTCGATTAACTCCACTTTTTGAAAAATCTTAAATTTAAGTATCGAAGCACTTGGTATAGTTATAACATTTTATATTTATAATAACTTTCCTTGATAATTAAGATTAACACCGTTAAACGACAACAATTTTTTGCCCACTGAATAATAAATAATTTATTTCAGAGGACACTTTGATTAACTCCGTACTCTAATGTAAATCGTTGCAATAATGCAACTCAAATGCACTTGCAAGCCATGAATGATAACGGTGAATTTTTTAGTGCCGTCTTATCAGAATTTCAGTAAAATTTAGTGAAATTTGAATTTATTACTTTTTTCGTTTGCCAAATCGATTAACTCTTCCAGTATCATAAAAATGGTAACATTACCAACGATTACCTTTTGGCTATTTTTTCTTACAAATTTTATATACCGTTGGATGGAAGTTATATTTGTATTTATGCATTCTGCGATATTTATTTCCATTTAAATTATAAAGGGAATTTTATAAAATAGTATACATTATTTCCTTGCATTTCTCCACTTTTTGTTTTATGCAGTTAATCAATTTATGCAGTAAACGGCTCATTTGTGACTGGTGTTACTTGATCTTCTTTGTCTAGCTGTCTTTCTTCTTCATACTCGGTGGCAAATCTTCTGCCAATCGAAACAAAAATTGCCTCGTAATTTTTAAACCCATGCATTCAAGCGCATGGGCTAATTCCAGGATGTTAAAAAATACCTATAAAGATTATCTCCAAGATTTCCTGATTATTTTCCAAACACTCTTCATCGGTATTATTTATTTTCTCTAATAATAAATTCACATTCCTCGAACGTCTTGACATTTTGGGGGATGAATACTCAAAGAATAAAATAAAAATATAAAAATGTAAAGCAAAATTGATAAAAAGGATAAAATGTGAAACTTTCTACGAATTATTGTTGGGTTCCTTCACTTTTTTCAAAATGACACTTATAACAGGTCGCAGAATATAAAATAAGGGTTGAAAAATAACCGAATAGGTATACAAAGTAATACAAGACTGCACAAATCGATTAACTCCATTTTTTGAAAAATCTTAAATATAAAAAGTTATGACTATACCAAGTGCTTTGACATTTAAATTTAAGATTTTTCAAAAAGTGGAGTTAATAGATTTGTGCAGTGATCGGCTGAAATATGCTCCTTGTAACTTTCACGATTCAATGCTCTCTGCTTTTCAGAGAGATCATAAGACTTTACTGATTCGAATTCATGAAAAGACTTTTAGACATCCCCTTTGGTTATGATTTTATTTATTATACTTTATCATAGTGATGGTATATAAAAATCCGAGGTTGTGGACCTCCAATTTTTACCAATCTAATTAATAAACACCACGAGGCCAATAGCATTTCCTGGAAGGCACTATGAAGGCACTAAAATCATGCCACAATTGCAGATACTATTATGAAACTACTTAAATCGTTCAACCGGTTATATGACCAGTCGTGGTTGGTTATTTTTCCTCGTTAAATAAAAAATAAAAAAAATATATTTTAGCAAAAGTCGCGAAGTTTAAGGGCAATGCAATTACGTTGCATATAGGAAATTGTAATGGAAATTTTAGAAACGGTCATTTGACCGGTCATGGTGGGAATAGTGTTAAGGGCGATGCAATTACGTTGTATATAGGAAATTCTAATCGAAATTTCTAATCGGTCATTTGACCGGTCATGGTAGGAATAGTGTTAAGAGCTTCATTTATATTGATCATTGATTTTTTAGCTATATATTATTCTTTTTCATTAGATAGTGTCGGTGTGTCTGAATTTTCTTTTTTTTCCTCTCTCTCTATCTGTTTTCTCGTATTATTCGACGTATCTCTTTCTTTTTCTATCTCTCTCTCTATCTTCGCCATTTTGTTTCTGTTTCTTTCTCCTTCGGTATATTACGTACGTGAGCGTATACACGTGTACTAGTAGACGTGTATACGCCTGTTTTCTTTTCGTCTGTACGTTTTTTCCCTTCCTCTTCTTCTTCTCCTTTTCCGGAAGAGAAAAATGTTGTAAAAATTCGGAGAAATTGGAGACGACGAGAGAAAGGAAGGAAAGGAAAGGATGTATCGGAAGTGAGAGTTCTATTTTTTTATTTACACCCGTTCAAGAAGCGAATATTATTTTTGACATTTTTCTGCTTTCTCTTTGCGTTTTCTCTTTTCCTTTTCATTTTCGTATCTTTTCCTTCGATCGAATCACGATTCGCGCGCTCTGTACGTACGATTCTCCATTTTTTCTCTCACATCTCTCTGTCTGTCTCTGTCTCTGTCACTCTGTCTTCTCTCTATCCATGTTTCGTGGTTCGTACATCTCCTCGCATCAAGGTACGACGGATTTTTTCTATATTTTTTCTAACTCTCTTTTTGTATCTGTTTCTAGTCCTCTCTATATATATATCTATCTTTTTGTCTTTATATATTTATATCTATCCTTTGTTCTCGCTCTACGGATGTAATATAAATATATATATACAAAATTCACGTGTATTTACATTATCTCGATGGCACACGGCCTGAAATCTTGTCGTTGTCACCGGTAGAATTATCATTCTTCTGCATCGTTGCGATCATAGTACATTTAGAAGATATATTTCTGTCACCTTGGTTCGGTGCATCCATTCAAGATGGTGCCTCTTCCCCCCACAAGTCTCGTATCTCATCGAGAACGACGTGTTCAATTGGTTCGGTCGAGGGCTGTAGCCCGTTTCGAATCAGTCGCTAGCTCAAGGTCACCCGCCCACTCCCTAGCTCTCAAACAGTCCGAAACACGAGTAATTGCTCCGAGAAGAGAATATCGTCCAAAGAATCAAAGGGAGAAGAAATTCTTTGCGAAACCGACGATTAATTATCTTATCTTCCCTCTAAATACAATTTTCACGCTTTTCTCAGTGGATACCTATGTTCTCGATACCCCCCGATCGACTGGACGAAAAACGAAAGGTCGACTGCAAGAAATAAAAATGAGAAAAAGTTTGCCAAAAAGGGACGAAATATCGGGAAAGCTGCGTTAAAACGATTGTACGATGTTATGGAACGCAGAAAACGACCGCGCCATCTTGAATGCTGCGATCACGCATGCGACGACCGTCCGGGCGTCGATTTTGCACGAAATCGGCGCCCGATCGTTCGCGACGTACTCTCGGTGTGTTCTTACTTCAGTCTCCACATCTCCGCACCTCCTCTCATGTCTTTTCGTTCATTCATCTCTGCTCTCCGACCTCGTTCGAGCGTCCCCGACGCTCGCTTCACGGGTACCGCTCCTCTAGTTCTCCGGGCTCGATCTATCGTCGCTATCTCTCTCGCGTCATGCCCGTTGTCCCATCGACCACTTCTAGCCCACCCTCAGCCCAAGCACTCTGTTCTTTTTCTCTTTTTTTTTCCGAATTTCCATCCCCGCGTTCGCTCGCCACCCCAGATCCTTCGAGGCGCGTGCACCGATCGCGATTGACACCGCCTGGACTCCGAGAGACAGCTGTTTCCCGATCGATGGCGATCCAGATCGCGATTCGCTATTACGTACATCTTCGTTCGTCTCTGTCACGTATTCTCAAAACGATGGAACGTTAAACCCATGAAAGTGATTCGTAGCGATTCGTCGAGGATCGGTCAGATGTCACGCAGAAGTTCTGCAGGATTAATGACAGGATCTAGATCTGGATCTAGACGAGGACGAGTCTGACGTTATCCCGAAGTATGATACATCGAGGCTCGTTGAATGTTTAATACATCGCGTTGTTAGGATGCTTCGTTGAATTAATAGTTCCTAGTGCATAATCGATGCGCTGCCTGTCAATTAGCCTAGAGGGTCGTACGTCTCGCGAAGCTTTCGAACGAGATCTTGATCCATCCTCGAATGGTTTCGACTATCGAGTAGTAGTTTTAGACGTTCGTTAAACTGATTCGTAAACTTGGATCGAATCGGTCGTAAGAGAACCGGAGCCAGTCGATGGTAGGTTCGCGCTCGCGCTCAAAGCTACCTGGAGATCGGGAAGCATCTATCGCGAAGAGTCCACGGTGAGAAGTGACCTCGACCAACGCGATTCCCGATCAATCAGGGTACCTCGCGTACCGTGAATCGGGGAGAAACGAGATATCCGAGAGAGATTCGTTTATCCGGCCGTATTGGTTGATCCCGCGAGGTCGTCGGTAGACGTAGCTACCCCCTTTGGCCCCTGTCACTGTCTAGGAACCACCCCCTTAGCCCGTAGCCCTGCCCAGTACGCCCCTGTATTGACCCTGATATTGAAAAAAGCCCGTACGAAGTTGCACTGACTGTCTTTTATCGTACTCCTTCTCTATTATATTTGTCAATCAATCACACTGGCCTTGGACTCCTCCTATCTCGGCACGACACTATGCTACTACTACCTCTACTACTTCTACTACTACTACTACTTCTACTACTACTACTACTACTACTACTCCACTCAAAACTCCGTTGTTCGGCATACGCAACCCCCGTAAAGTCGCAGCGAAAGTCGTTGTCCAAAAAAAGAACGGTAAGTCCCCATTGAGAGAGCCGACGACTTACTTGAGACGCAAAGAGAGTTCTTTTTATTTCTATTTTTTTTTTCTCACCTATTGTTTTCCTTTTTGTCTTTCTTTAACAGTTCTTCTTCTCTTTTCTTCTCATTTTTGTTTTTCTTACCTCTTTTTTTCTCTTTTTTAATGGAACGAGCCAAAGCAAAGTAACCCAAACTGTCAGATATATATATGTATATCATCTCTGATCTTAATCTTCACTCCGCCGTGTACGAGACGATATAGATATACAGGATGGTGTTTTGCATTGTACGTCTTGATACCAGTCCGTGTTACTCGCACACACGTATGATCTCTTCTTTGTACATCGTTTCTGTGCCTAATTCGTGCAGCTTGCAAAGAGAAAGCGTGTATATGTATATCGACGTACATATATATATACATCTGAACGATCTAACGATTTGATTTCTTTTTTCTTCTTATACTTCTTTTATTTTTCCTGTTTTATTCTTACCGCCTTTGTTTCTTCTACTTTTTCTTCCACTTTCTTCTTTGTTTGCCAGCGTTTCTCCCGTTTGCGCGCGGGCGCGAGCGCGTCGCCGCGGCGAGTTCTGCTGGCCCCGGAAGTACGTCTTGCCTCGGTTAATTAATCCCGGTTGTTAATTAACGGTATCGCGGCTCGATGGGAGACTTATCTCGGGACACGTAGAGAAACGTCGTCGAGGATTTCCTTTTCGTCGCACGGTAAATAAGCTATCGCGGTACATTTCCGGCGTAGCCTATTCTTCGATGCTCCTTTAGAAACGCTAAATTTTCCGATACTGTTTTCACTCGTAAAAACGAAAAAATTTTTATTTCACGCGAATTTCTTCGCGAAACTATTTTATCCTGACGAAAGACACATTTTCGTCCCTAAGAAACGATCGGTTTCGCGTGAAAAGGGTTATTAATCGTTGAAAGATGACTGGACGAGGTCCTCAGGCATACCGGAAGCCAGCAGAGCTACCCCGCGACGGCCGTTCCGCGCAGGCCATAGTTTTTTCACTTGTTTTGTCTCTTTGTTCCCGAAATACGTAACAATCGACATAATTCCACACCGCGATCCGCCTACTTGTTGTTCTACATCTGTTTCTCACACAATGTTGCGTCTTTTTTCATTTTCTTTTCGTTACAAATCGAAGCCTCTTTTTAACCATCAGTCGAACGATATTCTTCACGATATTTGTTTCTCCTATCTCGTTCTTTCCGTTGCGTTTTTTTCTCTCTTTCTCTTTTCGTTCCTGTTTTCTTTTTTTCTTTTTTTTAGCCAAGTTTGAGTTCCGTTCTCCGTCTCGTTCTCTTTTTATTTTCAAGCCACGCCGCCTCCACCACCTTGTTTACCCAGTATCTATCGAACACGCTACGTTTAACCACCGATCGCTCACCGATCTCACTCGATTTTTGCCCATTCGCTGCTCCCTCCACCCTCCTCCATGCCTGGTTCTTCTTTTTTTTCTCTCTTTTTTCCTTTTCTTCTTTACCGTACTTCAACGCCGAATAATCGACCCGCGTTAACACGTAACCGGATGTGAACTAACCGATCGGCGTGTGTCACGCCAACGAAGAAAGCGTTTCTGCGAACCTGTCCTGTGATCGACGAACAAACGCGTGTTACTGTCACTGCGATACTGCAAGTCCTCGCCGATTTTTCGTCGCTCGTTCGGTCATAACGCAAATTCGAATATTTTTTCCTTTTTTTATTTTTTTATTTTTCCTTTTTCCGACAAAATTGTTTCGTTTCCCGACGATTTCGTAATGGTAGATTGCTCGATTCGATGGAATTCGAATGGTAGTTCGCGAGATAATTCGCGAGAAATTAAGTTCTCCAAAAATGGAGGACAGTAAGTCTGATTTTCCGGAAAAGTGAAATTTCGAAGTACAGTTCTTTCGTGGATCTTTCAGCGAGTGCTTAAGGTGATTTGCAAATGTTCGATTCGAGTACACACGGTTGCATTATTGATAAAAAGGCGTGGACTTTCCAACCAACGTGTAGATTTTATTTGCGGTCTGGATTCCTCGTTCGAAGCACCGCGAATGTTGCAGACGCGTTTGATATCGGCGCAACGGTGATTTTTTCCACGAGTTTTCCCAGCCGGCTCGAATTTTCGTGTGCATTTGACGTCAGCGTGGCATGGCTTTTTCCATTTTCTTCCTTTCTTTTTTTTTTTTTTTATTTCTTCTATCAATTTGATGGCTCTCGATTTATCGTGCTTGACGTCGATGCTTTACAGTTTTTATTACAAATTTACGTTCTATTACAACATTTCGTTCCATCCCATATATACACATTTAGTTCCTTACTTATTCGTTGATTGATCCATGAATTTTTCTGCGTCCAATCGAACGCGTTTTTCCGACGTACACATACGTTTATGGGCAAAACGTTTCATGCAACTTTGATCGAACGAAACGCAAAGCCGCTTGCTGGAGGGCTTAAAGTATCGACAAGCGCTGAAAATTTCGCGACAATCCGGTTTCCAAACAAACAGTCGCTCGCTGAAACGATTAAAAGACGCGTGTCCTCGAAACGTCAGTGCGTGTCGCGACTATGCTCGACCACGTGACTTCCTCTTTAACACCACCACCCCCTCACAAGAATTATACGAACACAGGAAACTCGCTTAAGACACCGAACACGCTATCGACGAGATTGTCGCTCGATTTAATCGGTAATCAACATTACTATATTAAATCCAACTCGATTCGCGATCTTCGCGATCAACGACGAAGAGATCACTTCGAAATGCCAAGGAAACGTCTTTTCTTATCGATCAAGTATCATTCGCAACTTCGATTATCCTATTACGAGTCGAAATTTTTGAAGAACGAGGATTCCGTAGATAAAGGAATCCAATTAAATCGGTTAACAATCGATGTGAAGCTGTGGCGTTATAGGAAAATGCCGGGACGAGAAAGTGGTCGGGTAATGGATCGCAAGATCAGGTCAGATAGGTCCAGTACACCGAAAGTGTTAATTCGGAAGCCAAGTACGAAACCCCGGTAAACTAGGAGCCGAAAATCGCGATCTTGGATCGAGCGAAATGGCCGGCCGGGGCTGGGTAAAATCGGATGGAGAGTAATTGGAAGGAACAACGGTAAGCCCGAGACTCGCGAATGTTACTTGGAAGCTAGCCGGGGTGGAAGAAGATGGGGATGGTCAGAGATTTCCGGAAGCCCGAGGGGTAATTAGGCCAGAGCCGCGCGCTAACATCGAAGCTTGTAAAATTTTCACGCGGTCTTCCCATTGAGTCCGCTCGCAGGCTCCGTCTCTCTCTCTCTCTCCTACTCGCTCTCGGGCAATTATAATCGGTATTAGCAAGGTGGGAACCGGGAATAGTGCGTGCATAAAGTCAGAGGAAAATGAAAATTTAACGCGGCGCGTAAAACGAGACGCGGCCATGGGAATAACCTCGAATTACCTTTCGGTCGTTATCCGTGAGATTCCAAGGCTGAATTGAATTTTATCGCGCCGGGGGGACTTTACGATCGACCGCGATAATACCCCGAAATACTGGCGTCGAGTGTAAAAGCGCGTTTCCAAAGGGAGAACTTTTGCAGCGAGGCAGATGTTGCGCGCCGCCATCTTGTTGGCCCGCGCGAGATCGGGGGAGAACCGATCTCGCGCTGCTGGACAAGATGGCGGCCGCGCTCGTGAAACGAATTACGCGGTATCGCCGCTTTAGGGATGACGTTTAATCGTTGGCCGAAATTGCCTTCTAATTTACGAGATCAAGCTTTATTCCTCTCGCTTTATTTCTCTCGCTTTAGTTATCCGTCAGAGCGATTCTTATTTACGATGATTATCCGATGTCGCTCGAGTCCCGGGATTTTAGTCTGCGGTGCAGTACGTACGCTCGTTGGACGAAATTGTAAGCCAAGGGGGGATCGAATTCCGGTAGTAGTTGGAAATTTCGCAAAGGAGGAAATTCACAAAGGTTTTCGATGGTGTTCGACTTTGGCTGCGTCGGAGATGCGCTGTGCACTTCCGGTGAAACATTTTGGCAATCGAAACGAGACTCCTCGGACTTCTCAGTTGACTGTTATTTAGGTCGAGTCGATAGGATATTTTGCTCCAGATATAAAACTCGGTTTGAAGCGCATACAGATTTTCTGACAGCCGTTTTAATCATTTTCATCGCGGGTTACCTATCCCAGTCGTGGTACTGCGCACGTATCGTGCACGTATCGAGCAGAAATATCCGATCGAGTGATAGAATTTTTCTCCGACCACCGAGACGCTTGGACACACCGATATTTCACTTCCACGTCCTCCCCGATTTAATAATTTCGCCGTTGGATCAAGGAACGAGGTGAAAAAGACTCGAAGAGGCGGATGAACGGTCGCGTCGCGACGATCGATACCCGAGTAACGACAATACGTTCCGCCCCTGAACAATCCGCGGAAGCAGGCGTTGACTGATGCACGGATAATCCGGATGGAACACGGTTAATCCGTAGCGTGCCGGTCGATCGTTTGCCTCTCTATCCCGAACGAAACCGTGGCCGTTTTTCTTTCGCCAAAGGCGACCGTGTGTGTGTCCTCTTCGACCTCTTTCTCTGTCTTCTCGCGCGAGCCTCGCCCGGGAAAGCGGCTCGTCGATCGATCGAACGCATCGAGTTCCGTGAGATAAGGAGAAGAAGGCCACGGTGCATCGATCAACTGACTTCTTTGAACGTGCACTTGCTTCCGTGGATGCCTTTTTTTAACCCCGTTCTCAGCTGGAAACTGTACTTTATAGCCTACCGTTCCTTTGTCCTCGCTCGGTGGCTGTTCGATTTTTAAGAGTTCGCTCCTCCGGAATCGCGAATCGCTTCGATGGAACGCGATATTCGAGTCTACCCCGACGATATAAAATATAACGCGTGCAGCGAAGAATAAACGTAACGAGATGAAAGACGCCCTTCCGGAGACACCTAGATAGAGGTCTCCGCCATTGCTCCTCGCCACGCTCTGGTCTTCCGCTCCTTTGAGTCCGGACCATTTCAATTACCACGCGTTTCGCTCCAGAGAGTTCGTCCTGTTGCATGGTGAAAACGGATAACGATAGCGGTGAAATCAGTTTTACCGTGGAAACGCCGCCGAGTTGAAGGTTCGTTAGCCTTAGAACGTCGTTTGGTTACCTCGGATAGGATCCGACCGGGTTCTTCGGGATGTTCGCATCGTGTCTCAGCATATGAATAATCTACCGTCCTCAGCGTTTACCGTTACAACCCACGAAACGCTGCTGTTAATTCTACCACGAAGATAAGAGCCGTCGTCCTCGCTCCACGGATCATTCACACTCCACAGTCAGCAACACGAGTCCCCGCATCCGAGACAAATCCATTAAAGAGCTTCATTATCTCTATGTACACACCGTCGTCCTAGGGATAAATAGCATCGAATCGCCAGGCATGCGAATCTAGGTTCCATAGGATTCGCCGGGAGCCGAGGTTCAGAGCCTAGGCTCTGGGTAGCTGGAGTAGAGCTAGGTCCCCGGTTATCACAGCTCGTCGAGAACATCCTAACCTCTCGACTACTTGGGTTTCGCAGCTTTGCCCCTTTCTACGCGTGTTTTTCTTATTTCTGGTTACTTTTGTTCGACCGGAGACACGACCCGAGCGGACACCACCTATTCCCTGTCACGGAACGCTAGCTCTGGCAGTCGAATCTTCGCACTCTTCGCCAACCTTTTCCACGATGTTGATCCTCTTTCGCGAAACTACGTGACGCATAGACTGAACGACGTTTCGACACGGTTTTACCACCGGTTCTGACATCCCTGCTTCCTCGAGATCTGGATCTTGGAACACGCGCTGCTATGTTCCCTGTCATCCTCTGCATGCTTCTTCGACTCCCCCGTCGCCGAGTCCGCGTGAAAGCAGACGAGGCGAGGCATTGGGGACTTTGTTGCAAGTTATGAGATAATCAGCCTGTATTAATTCTGGAATTTGTCTTTTGCTACGTTTCTTCCTTACTTTGATCGATGCTGTCAATCGTACTTTAGTAGGTGTGGACATTTCAAGCCCTTCCTCTCTACCATTTTCTTTCGATCGACGTTTTCCACTCGGCCTTTTCTATAAATCTCTTTAACAGGTTAAACGCTATGTCAGTTTTACGTTCATGCCACAGTTAGCCGTCATGTGGGCCCTTCCAGGCCGTACAGAGCGGTGAGGCCTGAACAGAAAGCCTAGTGCCGGTTCCTAGGGACTGGTGTAACGTTTAACGTGTTAATCAGCCTCTCTGTGTTGATTGTTTTAAATGGACTTCCTTAGGGCATCTTTTCGAGGGCTTATTTGTTCGTATTAACCCCCTCCCGTGCCACTTAGCTCGACGAAATCCGGGCCCAAACGGTAGGCATCAACGCACGGTAATCAGACCAGATTTATGCTGGAAATAGTCAGTTTTACGCGATATTACTGTTGTGAAAGTAAACTCTAATCCTTTTTCCTTTTATAAATACTATAAATGTATTATATTTTATAATAGGTGACAGTTTTAAAAGTATATTTAGAAAAATATTCCGTTCACGTGTCTGGCACGTGATACTCGTGTTTAGCCCAATATCCTCATCACGAGTCAGACTCGTCAAAATTCGGGAAGGGGTTAATGAAATTTCTTTCCATTAATATGAATCCTTTCAGATCCACTTCTTAGTTCAACCTCTTTTTAATTTAATTTAATAAATCCTTCGGTATTATCTTCGCTCTTCGTACTCCGCTATGAGACGAACCTATCTTAGAAATTTCTTATCTTCGAAATAAAATTTTTAATTTCGCTTTTTCTTTTGCACCGAGTGGGAGTGAAGTGCCTGCAGATAAACCGGGTCGAGAAACTCTCGGAGTGCAAAGGGTTAATTCGGTACTCCCTTAAATTTGTATTTCTTTTTTTAATAAAAATTCCTCGATTCAGTTAGCAATTCTCCGACTCATCGATACGAAATTCCTTTCCACAGTCTGTTTTATACGAATTTCCGTGTAGACGTTAATTATTCGGATTACGAGGCAGAGTACGCTCGATCGACTGACGCTGCAAGAATATTTATTTCGATTCTTCCGACGCCTTTTGTTGTCGAAATTTAAGAAATGCTCAGCGAAGAAGACGCGGAAGAAAGGAAATTAAAAAATATTTGCGATCTGTTCGATCAGTTATTCGCTCTCGTCTTCCTGAATCGCCAACGTCCAGGGTTCCGACGATCTTCCTGCGGCACCCCGAACCCCCCACAGAAGAGAACCACAGCCACGAGAAATCGTACTCTCTTTATTCTCGAGTCCCATGAGAACATCGTTGCTCGACGTCGTCTCTGTCTCTCTCTTTCTCTCTTCTTCACGCATCCACCCCTCTCTCGTCTCTCTGTTCCCCTCGAAAGCGAAAGAAAGGACACTTCCGCTCTCTCTCTCTCTCTCTCTCTCTCTCTCTCTCTCTCTCTCTCTCTCTCTCTCTCTTTCTCTTTCTCTCTCTCTTGTCTTCCGACCGTCTTCCACGATTTGCTCGGTTTTCTCTCTCTAACGATCGCTTTTACGTTTACCCTTACTTCTTGTACCCTTTCGTTGGTTCGCGCGTGTTACTTTTGTAAACCCACCCTTGGGTGCGTTCTAACCGGCTGTATTTTTCTTTCCCTTATCCTGTTTTGCCTTTTCTGTGTTCTCTTTTTTTCTCTTTCTCTTCTTTTCACCTTTTTCGATCTTCTGCGACCACCTATTTTCTTTTCTCGCGCATGCTAGTGTCTAGTAGTCTATTACCTAGGATTAAACTAATCGATTAAATTTCTTACCCATCGACCTAGATTTATTTAATTGACTAGACGATCGTCGAGGAATTCATTCTGATTAAATATCCGCGAAAATTTTTCACCGTTCGGCCGCCATTTTTGTCGAATCTTTTCGTATTTTCTTCGAACGCGATTTTTTCCGGCGGAAAGATGGAATTTGTTCCCGCTTCTTTTTCTTCGAGATCATCGAGAAATTGTGAAATCATGAAGTAATCCTCGCACGATCGGCAGCCGACGTATTAATCAAAGGTTTTTCTTAATCAGTTTTTCCAGGTAGCTTCTATGTAGCGGTGTATTATTAACCACGCACATTTATTTCGAATCACGTTCGATCTAACGATTTATCGCGCATCATGATCACTGTCGAGATTACTTTCCCCGACTTCAGGCCTCTGCGCATTTCAGATTCGACGAATCGCGTCGGCGTGACGATTTTAAAGAACCGGACCAGAAGAGAAACATTGACAGTCACGTAGAAAGTAATCACGAAGTTGGATTCAGGGTGGTTTGCGTTTTCTCGTTGCTTCGGTCAAAAAGAAAAAAAAAAAAAAAAAAAAAAAAAAAGAACAAGATAATGGAGGGTGAACGAATCTTTTTCCCTATATTTTATCTTTTTAAAATACGCGTAATCGATTAGGGGAATCGTGAAATTAATATTAATCGTGTTTTAATTAATTATTTTTTATTCGATTTATTGATCGCGATTTATAATACGGGTTTACATCTGCGATCTATAGGATCGTAAAAGTGTGCAAGATATTTATTTTCGTGCGAAAATGGGATCGTCGATCTGATACGCGAGATAAATGAGATTAAAGCGAACAATGAATTTTCGTCGAGCGAATAGTCGAAAATAATCAAGTTTCGATCGACGTTCAATGTCTAATGTGTATTAAATCTTTCAGGATGCATTAATTCAACGGACGATTCCACAAAACGCAGATCGCCCACGTTTCCCACTAACGAATTACCTTCTTACGCTTTCAGTATCCACCATTCGATATTAACCAAACGATCGATCGCCAATTTTCTCTCCATCGAGCCCGAATCGAGGACCTCCGATTAAATTAGCACCACGGAAATATCTACGATCTCGTTTCCGAAATTTCGCTTGTCAAATCGTCCAAGTATCTACGAAGATTCGTTACCCTTTAAACACCTCGATCCGTGTAATCCGCAAAATATTTGCCACTCGTGCAATTTCAATTTGCAATTCCAGATTTCGTTTTCTATTTTTTATTTTTTTTTTTTTTTTCTATGGGAGTGGAGGTAATCGAATTTAGTTCAGGATGTCCTCGATGGAGGGCGACACAACACACAGGGTGATTCGCAATTACGCGTCGATAGCTCTAGGGAGAAATCTAGGGGAAAAGTGAAAGAAAGCTAGTCTCGTGAATGTACGGCCTTTAAATACAATTTATTTATTTATTTTCCTCGTTCAGTAAGAAGACTTGCGTTTATATAACGTTTCTTTATCCTTTTACATCGTAGATTTACTCCACGAGCTATTAACGCGCAATTGCGAATTATTCTTTGATATACGGGGTGAGTCAAAAAAGACGGATCCATTGAAACGGACTCGGATTATTCTCAAATAACCATCAGCTTTTCTTTTTTAACCGACGTCGTTTAATTTTTGACCCAACCTGTATAGGGGGAAAAAGAGAATCGATGATATACAAGGTATTTCTTAATACGTGAGAAGCTTCGTAGAAACGAGTACTCGCGTTACCCAAGGAAGACACTTTCTCGTGCATTCTCGATTCGGACACCCTGTAGATACAGTGGACTCTGTATCGTCTCGCTTCGCCTCGAAAGATAATTCCAGGGTTATTCTCCGTCGCCAGCATTTTCCCCAGATATAACATCGTCTCGAATGAGAAGAAAGAACGACTGTCCGGATACATATGACACGCGCGCGTACACACACAGACACGCACGGACACCCGCGCGATTTAATGCGCATTCACAAGCAAACCCCCATCATCGTCCCATCAACCTCTTACGTATGAAGAGACACCTTGTATAGAGCAAGAACTTTGGAAATTCTAACGCACCAACGCTTGACTTGAATGCCACTTACGCTGTGCACTCTTTCTCTTGTCTGTTCTATGTGTTCTTTTCTTTACGCCACATTCGACAACCACCTTCTTCGCCAACCACCAACCGTCACCAACCAACCACTATTATATATAAATATCGACCATCCGAAAACAAAACCACCGTGAAACTAAACCTCCGTACCATACTCTACGATTCGAACTCGAATCTTCTCCATCGGGACTGTTCGACCAACCATGAAAAAAAAAAAAAAA
>NW_016908280.1:156168-173130 GCF_001483705.2 Eufriesea mexicana | reverse complement strand
AAAAAAAAACAAACGACCAAACTAATTGTGAAAAAAAAAAAAAATGAAATTGTACATCTCCGCCTCTCTCTATCTCTTCTCTTCGGCCGCATTGACGCTGCTCTCACATTGTTGGTTACTTCTGTCCTTTTACTTACGTCCACGCTCACCATCGGTAAAACGACCATGGTCACCATGGCCGCCATGGTAACCCGACGGTCTGGTCCGAATACGACCCCACCTACCATCGCGTACGGTGAGTTGTTTTCTGTTGAAAGTGCGCATAGATCTCGATCGTGGAGGATCCAACAGCTACGAAGGACCGGGTCCCGTGATCCTCGAAATTCCTCGAATTCTTAATCAAAGATCGATATTTTCCTGATCAATAATCGCATTTGCTTACAAATTCACCGAGACGCGAATGTCGAACTAGAAGGTATCCCGAATTTCATCGCGAAACTGAAGAATGGAAAATTAGGAAATTTTAAATTTACAGTGGGACCGTTTGGCAGCCGTTAAGAGGTGTCAAGGCTGCCAAGGATGGTTCTCTCTTTATTTCTCAAAGTGCCCTGTGTATTTCACGATCACGCGACGAGTCCTTCAGCTCTGATCCTCCACGAGCCGACAATGACGTAGGAACACGTCCAGCACCCAATGGTACCCCGTCGAGCGACTCATGGTGTCGCTGCACCCTGGTCGGGTAATGGAATCGCGAGTCCCTCGACGGGAGAGCGCGCCGTTGGGTTCGTGAAGCTTCCTACTGTTGATAAGCGAATCCGCGTGAGAGGGCATCGACGAAATCGAGTTCCATAGGCGTCGCAACGTGCGGGAAAAATGGCCGAGGGGGGCTGACGGTCGGAAACGGGGAAAGCTTAGCTGTGGCGGCGCCTATGCGTCGAAAGACACGGAGATCCATCATGAAAACATGTGACATGGACGTTAGACCTGTATTCAAAACGATCTCTCTCACCGACGTTCGACTCTTCGAGCTGATCCGTTGTCAAAATTGTTCTTCTCCCTTTTCTATTTATTTACTCGTTCTTTTTCTCTCCTTTCTCTGCAGTTCCAGAAGCATATCCATACGCGCGTTGGAGAAGAAACTCGATTCGCGTTTGACATATTTCATCGGCTCGAAGAGCGAAGTACGCCTCTTAGAAACGCTTCTAAAACAGTGATATAGAGCACTAGTGGCCCCGTGCAACATGTTTTGAGCACAGATCTGCCTGAGATCGAACGGTTCCATCCGTGTTTCGCCTCGCTTCTATCCCATTGACCGGATCGTGCATCATCCTTTGAAACGCCGTCGATACTCCCCACGGACGATGGATCTCCGTCTCTGGGACTCGGTGCCAAACTCGAACACCCTGTGATAAATGTTAGCTCGGTAGTACGCTGTCGCAATGGCGTCGTGGTCTGAAAGAGCCGGAAAAAGAAAGGCGGGAAGGAAAGAGGAAACGGTCGGAAGGGGTTAGGGGAAGGGCTGGATCGTTTGGAAAATAAATCCTTTCTTCGCTCAGCTCGCGGGAGATGGATGGCGGAACGACGATACGCCCGAGATCGTCTTTCCTTTGCCGATTATTGTCTCGCCATCGCGGACGACCACGCGAAACTATGTCGGCGGGCGAATTTCGCGCGCGGATCCGAGGGTAATCCCCCATTGCGACAGACCACGAGTGCATAATCATGCGCTGACACGTAAATGTCTAGAGAGCAAAGGCTTGATCTGTTGTATAAATTAGTAGTGACGTACGTCGTTGTATGTGCCGCATCGTCCTTCTCAGTGAAAGCCGCAGGATGCAAAGGATGATCGATAAGTGTCTGCTCCCTCAGTCAGAGCCCCTGATATCTCTCTTCGTCGTCGTGCGCTCTTCTCCTCCGGAAGAATGCGTCAGACGTCGCACAAATGAAAAGAGAAATAAGAAAAAAAAGAAAGAAAAATAAGAAAAAAAGCGAAAGAGAAGCACGGTCACGGTGTCTCCTGACGGAGAAATCGTTCATTCCAGGCTGTCAAAAAAGTCTGTCCTGTTTTTTTCTAATTTCTTGAACTCTCCTCCTCGCACCCCCGCTTTCGATATTTTCTTTGCCCGACAAGAGGGCGCGTACGAGAATGTGTCAGTCGATGGTCGCTTCAGTCGTTGGTATTGTACCAGGCAAGTTCATATACTCTCCGATCTCTTATCCTTCGACCAACTCTCGAGAAAACGCATCGGGTAAGACGAGTTATCTTCCCCTCGTAGATAACGACAGGCTATGTGTGGTGTATCTAACGGCGTTTCCGGTTCATCGGTAATATTCCGGTGCTCGATTTGCACATGGAGAGCAACAAGAAAGATATACACTTCGTACAGTCCGGAGAATCGATCGCGCTCTGAAACCCCTCGAGTTCCGAACGTTACCGGCTAAAAACCCATAGAGTAAATGATCGAAGTAAAATAAATTCCGCGTTTTTGTCTCTCTTTTTTTCTCGCTTCTTCTTCCTCTGTTATTTTTGCTCTTTCCCCCCCTCTCTCTCTCTCTCTCTCTCTCTCTCTTTTTCGGTTTGGTGTCCCTTTTTTATTTTATCGGTACGAGTTCGCGCAATACTCCGCGGAATATACGAACGAGAACTCTCGATTCACGCTGACGTTTCGCGCGACGCTTTTTCCCGCGGAAATGGACGTCGCAGGATATCCCAGAAATGTTTTCTTCCTGCCATCTCAGCAGAACGTTCGCAAAAAGCTTTTCCATGCAGCGCAGATTCGCGGATTACGAGAAATTAAAAACGCGTCGCCCCGCGAAATTCCACCTGTTCCATGTTCAGCCGAAATTTCCAGCCGAGTCATCGAACGACGCGCGTTCAAAGTAGGGAAATTTGCCAGAGTAAAAGAGATCAAAGCGAAATGTATATGAGAAAGGAAAAAAGATATTTGCAAGTTTCTTTGCTTTATTTTTTTTTTTTTTTTTTTTTTTTTTTTTTTTTTTCTCTATTTTTCTTCGACATTCCAGTCCATTCGAAATGGTAGAGTCAGTAGAATCTCCTAATTCGCCAAATTTCTCATCAGCAAGAACGAGTCTGTTGTTTTCTGTGTAAGTGACAATATTACCCGATTTGCTATAGCGTCACAAGCCCCGACATCCGCAAATTTAACTCGCGAATGCTTAGTGAGGCGGAAACACAGCGACACCGGAACGATATTTTCACGTATGTCGATTCATGTGAAATGTTTTTTTTATAGAACGAACAAGCTAAATCTTAGAGATTCCTAAAAAGTATGACTAATATGTACATCTTACTCGTTCCCTTCGGTCTCCCTGAAACGATAGTTGAAGAAAATTCCGTGTCTTTTTCTTTTCTTTTTCCGTCAAAGTCGAATCAGCATCGAATACGATCGGTATATCGAACGTCGGTAATGTCGGCAAGTTTCTTTCGTTTGATAACGTTCGACAAGCTTGCACGAGAACGAAAATTATTGCAAATTGTTCTCGACTCTTGAGCGAATCCAGAGACTTAAAAGTTGTTTCGTAGTTACTTCCTAATCGATAAAAACTGTACGGTAAATGTGAACACTGCATCGCGATATCGGATGAAGACCGCCATTTTGCACTGCCGCGAACGCAAGATGGCCGACCTTTAGACCATTCGATACGTTGTTTAGTCGATTACCCGTAGACTGCTTCTTAACCCGTAACTGTGCCTAGAATTTTACGGCCGATTTCACGCCGAAACTTCTTGGCGACTGGCGCTCGTTTTAGTCGATCCTCGATAACCAGTGATTCTCAACTCGCGAATCACGCTTCGAGACTACGAACTAAAAATACTAAACAAAAACCATCCGTGCCAATTACTCACGCAAATTACGAGCTATGCAGTTACCCGCGATTGCTTAGAATATCCATTCTCCGAACACCAGATACCCAGAACGCAGAGTAAAACGGAATATCGTTCCTAACCTAAAATTCGAACACACGGATACGGGTTAAAGACTAGAAACAATCGAGCATAAGGTTCGAACACACGTACACGTACTTACATACACGCAAACACGCTACTATAACAAAAAAAAAAAAAAAAAAAAAAGAAAGAAAGAAAAAATAATGCGAACGAGAAAGTAGGCAAGTAGCGACGAATATACGAAACGGCGACTGGTAAAGCACCCGTAGTGACCGATGGTGCGTACGTTTACTCGCGCCCAAAGCCTGCATGTGCATGTGTTGACCTCTTTCTCTTGCATTGGCCGTGTCTTTTTGCATAACTGAGGAAACCTGTGGTTTATGCAGCCGTTGGCCTGCACGTAGTCGCCATTATTACAATGTACGCACGTATAGCACACCGGCTTCTGTTTTGTAACACGTGCACGCGCGCGCGCGTACGTAGCTGCGTGCATTTATTATATGCAATGAGCTTGTGCTATTATCCTCGTGCACTCTCTCTCTATTTTTACGTATATACATATATATATATAATTACATTTAAATATACGATTACGATTCGAAGGTTTTCCATGCCTTTTCGCTTTTGCATTTTTATCCGTTCCTTGTTCCGGTTCGAAAGATCGGAAGGACGGGATTTTTGCGAGCGAACTTTGACCGAGAACGTACACGAACGAGCGAAGAAATTGGAAAGAAACGCGTACCGTTCGCGCGCGGCGAATCGCCGGGGCGCATGCGCGCCAGCGATCAGCCGCGCGGCGCGGGAAATTTGAAATGTTTTTATTGGAAGTTTGATATATCTTTTTCCCTTCGATTAAATTCCACGTTCGTTACGTTTGTCGTTTAGTTCGCTGGTCAGAGACGAATAGGAGATATCGATATCCGTTGAAAAGAGACGGTAATCGTGACGATGCTACGCTGACAGTTTTTAAGCCGCGTCACGCGAGTAAATTCGCCGCGATTTATGTAATTTCTCGGCGAATTTGCCGTTCGAAAGGGAATAGCATAACTGTCTAACGCAGATTCCACCGAATGAGGCAGATGAGCAATATGAGAAATTTAAATTTGGTACATCGAGATTAATATGCACTCGCTCGTCGCGTGCACCGAGTTTTTTGGCTGTAGTTTGCCGTTGTTGTTTGCCGTGAAACCCGAGAATAACGAGTGACATTTTTTTTTCATATTTTTTTATATTTCAAATAACATAATCTTCGGGTAAGCTGTGGTATGAATAATGTAGTGAAGCCAAGTTCGATTTACCTCGCGACGAGAGTCGCGTGGCGAATTGGCGATCGAGATCTCGCGAAGGCAAATCGAGACCCACGATCCTTCATCTTAAGTCTCAGCTTCACGTTCAATCGCTAATGTCTATTTTTCTTCTTTTTTTTTCCTCAGTGCAGCTGTTCGTATTTAATACATAGTATCATCCGTTGCGATTCAAAGATGACGCTCTGTGCGAGTAACTACGCAAGTTGTTCGCTAGTGACACCACGCTAGAAGCTCACTAGGCCCTAGTAACTTTAGCGCTAGACGCTACTCGTTCGGATTGTGCCTTCGCGACTTCGAGAATCGCAATAACGTAGCGAGTTGCATCCTCGGGATAGATTGTCCTAACCGAATCTTCTCGCTTTTCTAGGTGCAGCAGCCAGTCTACGCAAGGAGGTTATCAGAAACAAGATCAGAGCTATTGGCAAGATGGCGCGCGTCTTCTCCGTCCTGAGGTTAGTGAACCATCCATCAGTGAACACGAAACTTGCCATTTTCGTGGCTTATATCGCCAATAGAGATGAAACAGAATTAATAATAACGTAGAAATTCCAAATAGTTGAGTTCTGTCCGCAAGAACACAACGGAATTGCAACAGATGGCGCCACGAGCGCTCCGCCATAAATCCCCAGATACCGCTACAGGAACCATCGAATCGCGATTATAATTCAAGAGACACTCGTGGGAGTTGCACGTGACTGGAAACCGCGCCAAAGAACAAGAACAACTTGCCCATTTAGCACGATTCGTATAACCATCGCGATTAGTTTCACCCGGACTATTATACGTCACGATTGCCTCGCGATAAAATTCATTAATGTCGGGGTGACATTCGCGAGCAATCGATTCTCGATCCGTTAACGATCGACGAGGAGAGCAGAAACGCGCGTTTCGCCGCGGGATCGCTGTTAATCACCTTTGACCCGGACGAAAACCGAAAATGGGAAATGACCCGCGACGAAAAATCCGCTGTTCCGTTCAACTCGAGCCGACTTTTGCTCGGCAAAACATCGACGCGCGTGATTAAACGCTTTCAGCGAATACCGACGCGTTCAGCCGAGTTAATTATTTTCTTTTTCCTTTTTCGAAACGTGATTACGTGATTCGCTTATCGTTACCACTTGCTTCATCTTGCAGAGAGGAAAGCGAGAGCGTGCTGCAGCTGAAGGGGCTCACGCCCACTGGAGCTTTGCCTCTTGGCGCGTTATCTGGTGGCAAGACGTCCCTAAAAAACGGTGAGTTATGGCAGTTAATCAAATCACGAATTCTTTTTCAATACTAAATTTAAAAATTAACCTCCAAGTGAAGTCAAGCATCCAAAATTTCGCCATGATATACCATCGTCAAACATGTTTCTCTATTCGTTGTATAATCAATTTTCGCATAACCTAATTTTATTATTATACATAAGAAGGGGCAAGGCAATATTCCCGTTACAAAATTTCATTTTAATATGAAAATTATGAAACCGAGATTTTTGATACTACACGGTTAGCAATCGAACGTTTTGTGGGGCTTCCCCCCACGGGGTTCAATGACGTCTTCGGGTTCCTGCGGTTCCTACTGTTGGAGAGGGTGTAGTGACTTGGTCGCGACAGTTTAATTGATAAATAAGGTGATACTTGTAGCGACCGTCATTCTCATCCTCGCCACTAGATGGATTCCGATTTGAAGGAGGTTCGAGGACTTTCTCGCAAGTCCTCGGGAAACTGCACTTCCTACATATATAACTTCCGGATCTTCCAATAGTATCCCCATCTAAGGCGGTGCCTGCTAGGTAGCCTTACTGATGAGTCCACTAGCAGGCCTCCACTTCCTTCTCCCTTCGTCCCTTTTAGCTACAACGTCACAACGAGGATACCTGCGACCTAGTCGACTACAACAATCATGGGAGATGACTCCCCCTATATATTTACTCCACTGAAGAATCCTCTGTGTTGACGTACCCTAATCTAAATCCCTCAGCACCTCTTCCCTACCGTTCAATTCGAATTACACACTCCCCCCATCCTTCCTGTGCCCCATTCGAAGTCTGATGGTGTTGATCACAACGAGGATACCTGCAACCTAGTCGACTACAACAACCGTGAAGGACGACTCCCCCTATATATTTACTCCACTGAAGAATCCTCTGTGTTGACGTACCCTAATCCAAATCCCCCAGCACCTCGTCCCTACCGTTCCATTCGAATTACACACTCCCCCCATCCTTCCTGTACCCCATTCGAAGTCTGATGGTGTTGATCGCAACGAGGATACCTGCAACCTAGTCGACTACAACAACCGTGAAGGACGACTCCCCCTATATATTTACTCCACTGAAGAATCCTCTGTGTTGACGTACCCTAATCCAAATCCCCCAGCACCTCTTCTCTACCGTCCAATTCGAATTACACACTCCCCCCATCTTTCCTGTACCCCATTCAAAGTCTGATGGTGTTGATCGCAACGAGGATACCTGCAACCTAGTCGACTAGAACAACCGTGAAGGACGACTCCCCCTATATATTTACTCCACTGAAGAATCCTCTGTGTTGACGTACCCTAATCCAAATCCCCCTGCACCTCGTCCCTACCGTTCCATTCGAATTACACACTCCCCCCATCCTTCCTGTACCCCATTCGAAGTCCGATGGTTGATCACAACTCGCGAATTATTGTTCGCAGCTCTCCAAGGTTTCTCGCCGAACCACAAAATCACCTCGTTCGCCGAGGCAAAGGGTCTGGACGCTATAAACGAAAGGATGCCACCAAGAAAGGACGCCCCGCCCACACCGGTAAACGAGGAGAAGCCCGTGATAAAGCCGCCGGCTCCTGCGGCAGACAAGCGAGACCACAACACACCGCAACCGCAATCGTGAGCCTCACACTCGTCCAATCAAGGTACACATCACACCCACGTGGATGATCCTGACAGGGAGAGCGTTTCCACACTCTCTCTCTCTCTCGACTTCTGTCTTCGCTCCGTTTATTAGACCAGGATCCTTGGTCCTGAGGCGTGGATCCTGCCTAGCCAGGCACGGACAGGGTTCGCAGGATCCACGAGCGATCGACGAACGATTCTCGCGAGGTCGTTCGTCGAACGAGACAGGGCCGAGTATTCGATGGGAAGTAGCGAAAGGAGCAGCCAAAACGTCGACATGACGATCAGAAATGAAAACTCTCTAGTATCCGACGAGTCGATTGGTCGTTTCGCTGGAAAGAGTAGATGATATCAGAGAACGAACGAAAGAAGTTCCACGAGTGATCGTGTATCGAAAACTGTTAACGAAACAGCTCGATATTGTACACCGATTAACTCTCCACGCACGATACGCACCAAAATATGGTAATCCCGAGTTGTCCGTTCACCCTGTGTCGCCTGGTCTATTAACTTGGCACTTGGGTTATGGGGTCACGACTAACCTGGAGAGGTAGTAGAGCTGACACGTGGATTCACAGCTTCCTGTTGCGTGTTGCACGAGTGTCGACCCGGGGAGAACACTTTGCCAGCCGTGATCTTCTTCTCTGCTGAACATCGTTCCTCCTTCACGACGTCTTTGGGTCTTCCGTCCGCTGTTCCTCCTGTTCCCGCTGATTTTTCATTCTCTCGGTGCCTCGAATAGAACCGCCTTCTTCGATTCCATTCCGTTATCGTCTATCTTGGTGAATTAAGTTAGAACCTGTGATAGAAGTATCGCGGGTAATGGAGAGCACGTAAACGAGGCTTGTTCCTCGTTGGAAATACAAATTAGTGTATCAGACGCGGCTGCAGCACCCGCTCCTCGAGGCACGAACTCTGCCAAACTTGCTAACATTCATCAAAGTTTGAGCGATATTGTCTTCACGGTAACTGTCCGCTGCTGAACGGAATTCAAGGCAAAGTAGTTGCGGCCGTTTAGCGTCAGACCTTGGGCCTCTGAAAACAGGCAGGAACGCTTGGCGGCCATTAACAGCCGCTGCTGATAATAAGAGGTACATAATCGTCGCAACGAGAGGATCGAAAAGGAACAAAACCCTTTAACAAAAGAACAAGATACTAACCGAATATGTGCACCAAAAATTGATAACATTCGTTACCCTTTGCATTGGTTTCCCGTGATCAACCCTTCAACGGTATATCTTTGAAGTATATCGTAGATATTAGGTAAAAAGTCCCCTATGGGGATTACGTGGGATGTCTGTAACGAGTAGAAAAATTCGTAAAAAGTAAATAACAGAAATTGAAGAAGAAATTGCTTTTCCTCATCTCGATAATTCTTAATCGAGATACTGTTGAAGGGTTGGAGAGAGTAAATTGAAAGATTTGGCTGAGATAGATGGTTCCCTCGAACGAAATTCACCGCATGCTAAACGTCAAGGCTGCACAGGCCGTACAAGAAGATCGATAGAGTCGCACAACTTCGCGCACAGTTGTTCCTCCGTGTTCCCCAAGGGACACAGCACCGACACTTTTCCATCGGATAATCGGCCATAAGACCCTTGCAGCGACCGCTTCGATCCGCTCGTTTCCAGAAATTAGGGTTCTTTTGGGGGACCCAACGAAAGAACCCTTCCGAGTCCTTTCATATCGTATATTATCCTGCGAACCAATGCAACTGGGTTGGCACCTGTTCGAAAGTCAAAGATTATGGTCATCGAAGTTGCCAGTTTCGTTTTGAACTAGTTGCAAAAGCTATGTCAACTCCGAGACTGTCCTTTGGATCTAAAAATATGAAAGAAAATATGAACCACTTTAGCATTATTGTCGTTTAACGCGTTAAACGCCACGCCGACCTCTAGGGATTTTCCGTTCGCGGTTGCCGGTCTGTATGGCCCGAAAGGGCCCGCATGATGGCTAACTGTGGCGTGAACGAAATGGAATGGCACGTAAAATCGGCATGGCGTTCAGCGCGTTAAAGAGCAGCGAAACAATTCTTGCCAGGAGCCACCAAAATCTTCGACTTTCATCCTCCACCAAATTAAACCCCATTAAACATCAACGACCAATCCTATTATTGCTATTTCTCCCATCGTACACCTACCTAAACCTCCTTCTAAAACCGATACAAGCCAAACCCAATGAAGAAGTGGAACCATCGAAGAACCAAAATCTTCGATTTTCAACCCCGCAGCGCAACCTCCCTGTGAACGCAAACACCTACCACGAGCTAACCGCTATCTTGCTCTGCATTCCTATTATCTTTCCATTATATATCTTCTCTGTCTCTCAGCTCCCTCCGAAAACGATTCTAGTCAGAGCACAAAGAGAACCGTGATCCAACAATGAAAACCCACCGAACAACCCCCACCCCCGATCCAACGACCCGTCACATCGATGTTCAGCAAGAACTCGGCCGGCAAAGCGTGATGGAACAAAGACGAGGCCAGCGTTGCACGTTTTTCAGGTGGCAAGGATGGGTGTTAAGGTCCCAGTGCTGTCGCCGCCACCGCCGAAAGAGCCAAACCATCGCTCGTCTCTCACCCCCGGTTGTTATCGCCAGCGTGCCGTTCGTCGAGCCGAGAAGGTGCCGCCGCGCGGAAGAACGGGAGCCACGGGGACAGCCACGAGACAGGGAAGCCAGGGAGAGTTGCGGAGGATGCGGATGGACGTGTCACAACGAGCGTCGCCGTCGTCGCGTATGTTGCTCGCGTCCCGGCAGCTGCTGCTGCGACAGGTGTCCCGGATGGAGGTGTTCGACGACGGGTCGCCTGGCTCCGTTCGGCTCGCGGCCGAAGCGGGCTGCGTTCGCCTCGCGAGTGGAGCTGCGCGCCCGCCGTGCCCTCGTCTCTTTCGTCCTCTTCCTCCCTGCGGACGACGACTCGTACGACCTTCTCCTGCCGCTCTCCGACCCGTGGTCGCGTTGGATCACGACTTAGAGGGCGCCTCGGTAGCGCTGGAGCGAGCGACGTGGGTTTGTTCGTGGGGAGGCAAGACGCGGTCTCCGTGTGTATGCGTGGTCCGATGGTGGATCGACGGGAAGTCAAACGAGATGGCGTCGCGAAGGGATCGCGCTATGGTAGCACGAGGATGGTACTGCGACGATGAAGGGAGAGTCGTGGTCGTTGATGCGCTCGAAGGTATAGGGTTGGACGCGCGTAGACACGGAGCGAGTGAGGGGAGGCTGAGCGTGTCTCGCTACTGGCTGACCGATCTTTTGTCCGTGATCCCGATGCGCGGGGATGGCGCACGGATGGTTCGATGATGGTACTTGGCGATCGTTTAACTTCTCGGATCGGACGGGTACAGGGAACGGAAGGGAGCGTTGTCGTTCGACTTCCTGTACGCGAGGCGAATAACGATCGAGGCTAGAGACAAAGGAAAACCACGGACGAGCGGTCTCCGCCAAAGAGAATGAGAGAAGTAGAGAAACGGAAACGAGGTATAAGCGATGAGAACGAGAGAGAAAGTCGTTGGGCGAGAGGGGGGTGAAGAAGAGAGGCGACGAGGAAACGGGATAGGAGGAAGGTGGAGGATAGGGGAGGGGAAGTAAAATAAAAGAGAAAAATTTACAGGCAGCTGGCCTGTCGGTACGGCGGAGCTTCCGGTTTTAGAATTCAGCTAGGTTCTTAAGGAGTTCGCCCTGGAGGGTGCACGGGCATCCCCCCGCGCGCGCAAAAAGAAAAAAAAAAAATGGGGGCGGGGTTACTTAAATCTTAAGTCGAGTTAAGCTTTAGGATTAAGTCGTAAGTTATATCGGAGAATTTATTTAATATACGCATATATATTATAAATATATTATTAATTAATTAATTAATATTATTATTATTACTATGATTATTATTATGATTATTATTACTAATTATTACGATGATCATCACTACTATCGATACGATACACGATGATGATGATGGTTCTCGCGGCACGTGAAGGGAACATCGCACGTCGAGCGCGTCCTTTTCCGCCCACCGGAAGCGCAATGTGTGTTGCCCGCCACCGCGGTGGCAGCGCGTTGCTTTCGAACGAATTCAACGAGTTTATCGTAGTCCCAATCGGATCCACACGTTTTTTTATCACGCGAATAGCTCTACACCCGCTGCCTGTATACCCGCAGAAACTGACGACAGCTTCTGATCACGAAACCGGCTCATTCCGATCGGCCAAGTGGCAGACCGATACCCGATCGCGTAGAAACGATCGGGGGCGAGAAAACGATCCCAGACGGGCACAGGGACACAGTCAAGCTTAAGAGAACCATTGTAAACCTGGATCAACCGATTCCGGTGACAACCAGTGATAGCGTAGCGATAGAAGAGCCGAGCAACGGAGCGACCACGTTCTCCGATCACGGAATTAGCCGGTACCGATCATGGACCAAGGTTTCCACGGAATACAGTCCAGCGAACTTTCCCACTTGCCCCATCAGTTCGCAGATAACCATTTACCTTCCCTTAGAGAATCTCCGTCGGTGTTCTAAACATCGAAAATTCTCTTTAAACTAACGAGTCGTCGATTTCACGATTTCGCCGAGACATTCGCGCGTTAGGAATTTTAATCGATCTCTATTACTTCTCAACACCTTCCAAGAGTTTTTAACTTCTCTCCCCGACCAATCTTTACCCGGGTGGTATTTTAAAGTCTCGTTCGACGGGAGCTCGTTCGCCGATCCCGCGCGACCGGTCGGCCACCATCTCGCGAGCGATCGTTCGCGATGATCGACGATATTGGCGAAAGGATCGACGGTAAAATGGCACGCTCGACGAGGCAGAGGAATCTCGCGGAGGCTTCGTGGGCCTCGATCGCGCATGAAGGATCTATAACGCATATTATACATTATATCGATAAACCATGACATGTGTGCTCCTTTTGGACGTGTGATGCGCAAACCCTCGCACCAGCCAGTCTGGATGGCGTTTGAAAAGGTGAAACGAAACGGGAATCGGGTTCCCGGGGAGAGACCAAGATGAAGAATCGGGGAAAACGCTCGACCAATCCGCGTGTGTGCGTATCCACGTCGTGTACGGGTCATTCGACGTACCAGACGAGATGGACGGGATGAGGAAAGATGAAACGGGTGAAAAGGGGAATGCCGTGACGAGCATCCACAGATCTGAAGTCCTCTGAAGCGTGGAATGATTGGAGGGAAAACCAAAGGGGAAATGAAGCGGACAGCGATTTGCATAACACGTCTAATAGCGTTGATCTTCTATGATTTTAATGTGTGTTCTTGCTACTATCCGACGTAAGTCTGGGCCACAGCGGCACGCTGCCTGTACCTGCTGCCGGAAGTGAAGCCTTTGCGGTCTCTGAAAGTTTGATATTCGAGTGAATCGCAGGGTGGACGAATGACAGCGTTGTCACGTAGTTACGTTGTAGCTTTTGTCCTTTTCTTCGTCCTTTTCTTTCTCTTTCTTTTTCTTGTAGGCCTGCTGGACGCAAGAAAGGCGAGACGCCGTATAGTCTCGACACGGAGTCGATGCGTTTTAAGGAGGATACTCAATGTGCCATAAAGTCACCAGCAGGGAGATCGAATCTCGGAACACGTGACTTCCCAATGCTGGTTCTTCCCAGCTCCGCGAGCGTGTTGAGTTCAAGCTGACGGGTATCAGTGCCAAAATATAATTCCTTTACGATTCTTGCGGTCTTTTCGCTCC
The DNA here is from genome assembly GCF_001483705.2 of Eufriesea mexicana. Classification (NCBI taxonomy): domain Eukaryota; kingdom Metazoa; phylum Arthropoda; class Insecta; order Hymenoptera; family Apidae; genus Eufriesea; species Eufriesea mexicana. The sequence continues at coordinate 159,423 of NW_016908280.1, read as the reverse complement.
GAGACCACCTATTACCCCACTATGTAACTATAGTTCTGGTCAAAGCGTCGATATATCTGATTAATTTTAATAAGTTATTCGGTTCGTCGTTCAACCTTCGTTTCGTGCTATGCGTTATATGCGTACCGATTTTTCGTTTTAAGCTCGACTGTAGTCAAGAATCTCACCACCGTGGCGCCACCTGTATCGCTCGCCGCGAAGGCGCTAGTTTCTCGTGAATTTTTTCATTCTCTCTCTCTCTCTCTCTCTCGATTACCCGCTTCTGAGAACCTTCCTGCGCCAGTTGTATATTTGATTCTCGATATTTTCCCGTGTTTGTCACGCTTTAGTTACCTCCCTTTCATTCGTTAAGGTACTCCCGCGCTTTTCGTCGCGTCCCCACGACGCCATTTTCTCCGGCCGTGGCGAGCCCCGTGAACGATTTAGCGTCGAGGCTGTGCCACGCTCCTTATCGTGTAATATTTCTAGTAATAAAGCGGTTTCGCGATCGAGTCGCGGGCCTTTCTCGTCGTTTTCGCTGTTTTTTCTACCTCCTCTCTTTAGGGATCGATGGAAAGTGGGAGAAGGCGAGCGGGTATCGCGACGAAAAGCTGCCGCTGTCGTGGAAGACGCAATGGAAAGTCACGTTGGGGCTGCAGTGTGCTCCGTAGCGAAATATTTAGAGGAAAGAAAATGGGGAAAGCGTGATAGGGAAAGGCTACTTCTGGCGGGCAAACGTGGATGGCGGCGTGCAAGAATTACGGTCTGAAACATAATAAAGATAATGAAAGAATATTATTATAATGAAATGAATTAAATAAGATATATGTATATATACACAAACGCAAATATCGTGTGTATGTGTCTGCGTGTATATATATATACATCTCTTCTCACTATGGATAAAGATATACAGTGAATAATATAATTCTATCTCTCTTTGCTACCAAGTTGTACTTATTCTTATTATATAAATATTATACATATGATATAGCGTTAATTAACTATTATTATGATTATTGTTACGATCATCGTGAGATACGGTAATTCTTACTTATTTGATTATTGTCATTATGTGATTATTCTTATTATTATTATCATGATTATTATTATATCATTATTCCTATTAATTATTATCGTTATCGTTAACGACGTTGCCGATGCTATTTAATATTCTCACATCGCGTCACTATCGAAACGGAAAAGAAAAATATATTACAAAGTATATAAGAAGCGTGAGTGAGTGTTTTTCGGAGTGAAGAAAGCGAAATAAAAATCGGAACCGTTGGTAAAGTTGATATACGCGAGGTATATTATCCGTTACCGCTGTTCACAACATTGTGATGGTCGTTTCAGCTGCGTTACGACGAGGGTGACACGATAATGGTGATTCAGGACGTGTAATCGAGAATCTACTTGTCCTCTGCTATAACGAAAAAGAATATCTCGACTTTTCCGTCGTTTTTTGCTCGCACGATGTCGCGTCTCCTCTGATTCAACCTTTTCTTTTCCATTCTACCTTTCCATTTTGCGTATAAAAACAAAAGAAATTCTTATATATTCGTATAAAGTAATAATAAAAGGTATAAATTTGTTCAATGTTCACCGTGTTGCAAGTTTTAATCGTCAATCTGTTCGCGCGACGAGCCTGCCGCGTTGGTCACGTGACCAGTGTCCGCCATTATTTCACGCAACGTTGCTTACCGTTTTCGGTGTTCGGTTTCCGATTGTAATCCACGATGTCGAATCTTTCTGTACGCCGTCTGCGAATTTTCATTCCTGTCGACAAATTCCATCTCTACCGAACACAATTCGCGTCGTATATCGCTCGTAGGGAAGATGCTAGCGAAACATAGGCGGAACGATCGCGACGCGCGAAAGAAAACGAAGAAAGGATACGGATAGGCGATCCTTGCGATTATGTAAAATCAGAGGATAAGGAAGAAAATATGTACAGTTAAGTAAGACACCTATGGCAATACCCTGTAACTAAGACGCGTACAGCGTCCAGCACAATTGCTAAACGATTTTTATCATTAATTACCGTTGTTCCGCATACGTACAGTGTAGTACTTAATCGTTAGCATTACCTAATTGCGCTCAAACGAAACGATAAAGCGAAGAAAAAGCGATGAACGATAAAATATGCTAGATGGATGATCGATGAATTTATTATCGGGGCCCTTGTTTAACGAAGCGATTTTTTTATATCAAACGGTAGTAGGAAGGTAATCAAAAAGCAATGCAAAACGATGAGAAACAGATGGGCAGAATTGATATGATTCCTGAACGCGAACCGTGTCCCAACGTACGTTTTTATGCAGCCGCCTCTTAAAACATATTGTACATATTTGTGCGGGCGTCTTGATCCTAACATGTATCGTGTCGTAGAAATCTTTTTAGATAGGTTAAAGAAAAGGAGAAGGAAGGGAGAAAGAAATCATGATCGATCGTCGATAAGTCGTTGAGATACTTATCGACCCGGCTCGGATCACCGTGGATCGGTAACGATGTTCCATACGCGCGTGGATCGTTACCGATCCGAACGAAGGATCGATCCTGTGAGGATATATCACAACTAGTCGTTTGTTTCGATCTTCTTGGGGGGCAAAGTGCAATTCATAGCTGTGTTTACAGTACCAGGCAAATGCAATTATAGTAGCGATTATAATTGTACGATTTGTCGAATAAACGCGTACAATGCCGGTCATTTTTGCGTTATTTGACGAAGAAAGAAACGTCTCGTTAGGAATACAGGATCATCCTTGACGATCGTGTCCTTTTTACCAGCGGGAACGTGCGGAAATACCGAATATTAATCCACTCCTCGAGGAAAGGATACGATCATCATTTGTTACATCCGAACCGTCCTCGTTTTCGTAATGACAGATCTACGGTGCTCTTTGCTAACGCGTGCGATGCATTTCCTTCCGATGGCACCCGTACTCTATCGATAAAGTAAATAACGCATGTCCAACGAACTTATCGACCCACAATTCTTCACACGTGTTTTTCTAAGCAACTCAAAGAAGAGACGTTAAATGACATCTAGCGACGGTGGAGGTGCATGCGTCGGCGTGGCAAAGATCGCTAGGGGAAGAAAGAGAAGAAACGAGAACTGTATTATAATGTAGAAGCGTGTATATCGTTAAGCTTACGATTGGGGTGAACCCAAAGCCTTTCTCTTAGACTTATATGCGCGTCCACTGAAACATCCTCTCGACTCCCGGATCGATTCGTTCTTTTTTTTTTTTTTTTTTTTTTTTTTTTTTTTTT